>NW_003805485.1:488568-576207 GCF_000255335.2 Galendromus occidentalis | reverse complement strand
ACTTACGTGAGTTGGGTCTATTGAGCGCGGGTAAGGCTAGTTTCTTCGAGAAAAAATTCTCGCCTCTATACTCAAACGGCACTTTTACAAATCGGCCTGTAGCTCCTCAACGAAGCGTCCTAGAGTGAAACGCCAAGCAAACGAAAGATGCGGGATCGGGAGAGCTTTCCAGCGCCATCAAGCAGTCCGAAATCCATTCAGCCGTTTAGCCGCAATCGTCGATTTAAGGGGAAATTTTCGATTTTCGGAAAGAAGGAGCCGAGGCTCAAAGTTGCCAATATGCTCAAAAGTTGCCTATCCGTCCACAGAACTCCCAAAAAAAATTTCAGGAAAATCGGCCCAGCCGTTCAAAAGTTTTGAATTTCCGTGGAAATCTACCACTGTGCGTCGGAACGTTCACTTGGAATTGACAAACCCTGACGGCCCGGACCCACACCAGAGAGTCGTCCACGGCTCCCCGAGAAAAGTCTCGTGGCTCCTAGGGGAGCCGCGCCTACCAGGTTCGGCGGCTCCCCCAGAAAAGTCCCGCGGCTCCCCTGGGAGCCGCGGCTCCCAGGTTGGGAACCGCTGACCTAGACCCAGGCCAAACCCGAGTTGACGTAGACCTACGTGTCGCTTATAGTTCTCTTCGGAGTGATACTGATTTATTTCAGTAGCGCTGCCCGGCGCGCGTTGCTGCGCCGGTACGAGTGAGGGAGGAACCTGCAATGAACCACTTTATGAACAGGAGTGGTAGATAGACAGGATAGACAGGATATGCCATATAGCTTCATTGCTGCTGATGTATCGTCCCATATGATATCGTTTTATCTCGTCCACGGGTGCGGACGCTTCACCAACTCCAAAAACTGCCATATCGCTCCCTTTTGTCACATACTTACAAATATACTTGATTGATTTCACTGAATTACAATACTCGACGTTGATATGCGCTTCAAAAGATTCGGAGAGGATCGGAGAGTATGGCACGATCCATCGATTGATTACACAGCCCGACAGCCAAAATCTGACAGAAAAGAGGATACCCATTTTAGGGTAAATCGGGGTCGCTGATCACGAACTCGGCGTCAGAAAATTCGAAAAGGCTCTAGTTTTCGAGTTTCAACGGATATACCGGAAAAAAAAACATTGGCTTAACAGAAAAGTTGATACCTATTTCGGGGTGAATCGAGGTCGCTGATTTCAAATCCGGCGTCAGAATGTTCGGAAAGGCTCTGGTTTTCGCGAGTTACATTTTTTTACAATTTTTTTCTTCGGTATATCGGTTGAAACTCGAAAACTGGAGCCTTTTCGAATTTTCTGACGCCGGATTCGTGATCAGCGACCCCGATTTACCCTAAAATGAGTATCCACTTCTCTGTCAGGTTTTGGCTGTCGGGCTGTGTAATTAATCATAAATCATGTTCGTAAGTCCAAATTTATTTGCTTTACACGGCAATTCGGAACATCTCCGGTTCTTCGGTCCGGCTCAAGCTATCGGCTCTAGTAGTCAGCGAAGGTGCCGTGACGATACGATTTGATGTAGGATCGCCTTGAGATCAGGAGGATGACCATCATTGTCACAATCGAGAGGAGAACCTGGGAAAGACGGTATGCTTCGGGCCTGAGGAACACGGAATTTGCGATTCGAATAGCACTCAATCACACCTCCCTGTTGGCAACAGAAGCGGGAAGCCAAGTCGTTGCCTGGACTCGGAAGTTCCACGTATATAGAAGATGGACATCGTCACTAGAGCGAGTCAATTACCTTTTTCCTCGTGTTCATAGTTGACCTTGTCATGCGGATAGACCCGTTTCTCTATTCTTGAAACGCAAGCGAGACCACGGAGTATCCTGAGCGGAATAAGTTTCAGCCGCTGGCAAGGCGTTGAGCGCCTATCACGCCGTTTCGGTCATGATTATCGTGAGCGACCGCTGATTTGTTCGGAACATCTACCGGTGACACGAATGTCAGCGATGCCGATGGTCGCGGACGGATAGATCCGAGTTTTCTGATCCCTTCCAGGAGCCGATATATCACCGATGAGACCCTCCAGTGTTCGTAGGGATGATGCATCAATTCAAAGTTTCGTTCGTAATCGCTCCGAGGTGCGATAGCGCGGTTTTGTGAGGCTCCGAGGCCAGCCGACGGTTTCCTCGGAGGAGGAAAGTTTCCAGGCATCACCACGTGGGAACCATGCTTACGATGGGAACCAGTGCCCTGACAGTCGACGGTTTTCCTTTCAGTCGAAGGAGGGTTCAAGAATCAGCTCATTCATTCGAGAAGATTTTTGGCGAGTGAAAGCAGCAATTATTCGATGGTAGGCTTGACGAGAATGTGTGATCCTTCTCGAGAGCATCTTATAGTGGCATTTGTCCGTGTTCTTCTTTGATTCTTTTCATGGCGTATCCATACCACACAAGCTGGTCGAGCATTCCATTTAGCAACGGCTCGATCCGTTGATCCTTCACCTCATTATCTTCCGAGATCGCGTCCGAAACGAAAGGAATGTTCACCTGAAGATTCATTCAATCCGTGAGCGGGACTTACACTAATCTAGGAAAAAACGAGCACCCGCTGAGAGAACTCTGTCTCACCATTATCGGAAGATTGATCATGGCGAGTTCAGTCAGATATTCCCGGAGTTGTATAGAAACGCTGGCGCCGCCCAATCTACCGAGGGAATAGCTCACGACCCCCACTGGTTTCGCGGCGAAGGTTGCTGGCGGGAAATGATTAATCAGGTTGCTGAGAGCACCTGGTATACATCTGGAAAAGATTTGCTGAGCTGAATTCGGTGCTTCCTGGTCGACTCTCTTCTCGAAAATTACTTCCGACGGTCTTCGTACTGCCCACAGCTCGTCGAGGCGTGATCAACGACTTCACGCACCTGTTGTACTCCGGACTGACGATGACGTAAGCGTCACAGTCAGCGAGAGTCTGATTATCTTCGAGGAGATAATTCGGCACGTCTTCTTCAGGGGCATAGAAATGTATTGGTTTTCGCAGAATGTGATATTCTTCTCGCTCCAATGGATCTGAAACGAGCCATCCCTTGACCGTCCGAGCTTGACGAGAGCAAAAATACTGTAGGCTGCGCTTACCGAAGAGGAGTACTTGTATTTCACGTTTTTCCAGACTTGCTAGCACAACTTTCGAAACGCGCTCTACCATTCGGCCTTCGCGAACACTTCCCAAGATCAGAGCGACTTTCAAACCTGACATCTCGATTCGAACGTCAGATCAGTACAATGTTCTAGAGCGTGAGTCGTCGGCCCGTCACGAAGAGTCTATCGATCCATGAATAATTCGTTCCGAACATCCTAAATGGACCGACTTATCTGCGGTCTGCGAGTCGGACATAACGATCGAGGTCACAGACTCGAATGCAAATTCACGACGACGACTGCGATTGATGAAGGAGTCGAATTGTGTTTGCAAGACTGCCATCAAAGTCTGACATCCTTCGTCCCGAATAGACTACGACGAATCGCAGAGGCGCACGGGAGAATACAGCAGGCTCGCATGGTCCGTGACGGCCGAGCATCGTGGAGAATGTGTTTCCGTAGAGATTCCGAGTCGGGGATGAGTACTTCCGTACCGCCATCGATGCACTGCGGCGCCGTCGTCCGCAGTACGGTGCCGTGATCCTTTTCTGTTGGGATCATCCTTCCGGATTCCGGTGAACTGAGGCGCGGTATTACGAGTCCCGAGTCCGAATCCTTATCGAAAGCAGCGGCGACTAAGTTGTCCTCCTCCGAGCGCGAAAAGATGGGTGGTAGTTGATAATTATTTGTATCGACCGTGTGGGCGCCCAATCCCGCTGTGGCTGATCGTGAGTTAGAGCTGTGAGAGTCCGATTCGGGTTACTCTGGGGTTAGTGATGACAGGGAGAGGCGCGACGAATTGATATATACGAAACTTCTACTTCCCTAATACACTCTCGCTCTCACTCTGGTCACACACACCATAAACAGAGCGCTGCACGTCTTATCGATGCTCTTCGCTTATTTTCGTCATGAAGGCCATCCAGAAGCCACTGCGGAGCCAATCGCCGAGGGCTTCATGTGAGAATCATGTGTTCATCACTTTGGAGCTCTCACCGTTCCTTGCTTCCCTCAACTGGTTCTCGCAATCTGCTCCATCGATATCATATCGAGGGTCAAAGGCTTTCCTCGCATGGCATATCGCTGTGAATAGGTGGTCGATCCCTGACTTCCAATGAGTGTGTTCGAAGCCCGGTAAATGACTCGGGGATCTATATTAGGGATGGCGTATTCCTCGGATCTCCTTTGAGCCTCGAGGGGCTCGATTGATATGCGTACCCACGTGGCGCCCTTCGGCTGCCATTCGGGCTCCCGAGCCGAATCAGCAAATCAAGCGATGGAAGTAAGTTGCTTAACCATATTCGAGCCGGGGAATTCTTATTCTAAAAGACTAGGGTCAACATCATCCCGGAAAAAGAAGGAGGCTGAGGATATCTTTAGGGACTTCCCTGCGACCCGAAGAGCATCGATGTGTCCACGGCAATGCTGTCGACTGCGTCAGCGGTTTGGGCGTCCCGGATTTCCACTCTTATGATGTGTATCAAATTGTCGTCCGAGAGGAAGATCGCACAAAATTTCAGTGCCGCCTTTGCAATATCGGGTTATAGCTGAATCTTTCGGACGAATTCGGTAGACTCGACTCGGAGTAGTACGGTCCAAGGACCTGCCATATGAAAGAAATGGCGAAACATCGTGGCGACATTCTTCACTATTCCAATCCTTCAACCCGACGGCGTAAGCAAAGGGTCAGGGATGGGAAATGGCAGGAGAGAGAATCAAAAGAATTTCTCCGATATCCATCGATCAAAGAATCGAGAACTCCTCAAAGTACGACTGTTCGACCGCTCAGCTTCATCCTGGCGCGTTGACAGGGGGAACTCTGAAATTTCCCAACATCATTGAGGACTCAATCGGGCCTCCGGGTCCCGGATCATCAGGGGAGGATCTAGAAGGAGATACCCTAGAGATTTCTCACAGAGCCGACCTCTGATGGATCAGGCGATCTACATCTCCTTCCAAGGAACTGCGATGAAGCATCAACTCTCGAAAACCGCCGTCGACAGCACCTTACTCGGAGTCATCGGGCTTCGTGCCACCCCTCCCCCTGCATCGATCGGAGATCAGAGTCACACAGGCGCCGTAGTGAGAGAATCAGGAGCACCCGTACTCCGTGCCGGGTATCGTCTCTTGTCAACTGGAGCGATTCGTGAATAGATGGACGTGAAGCTGGAATCACCGAACGGGAACTCGTGAAGATTCTCGAGTGAAGCGAAAGGAGGCTGGAGAATTGAACGCATAGTGTTCATTTCCCTCATCGTAGGTCGAGGCCTGATAATTCTCGATTGAGCGGCCCGAAGCTCCGACCGGAGGCTGAATCCTCCTCCGAAGCCGTCACCTCCTCTCCCGTTTCGCGCCTCAACGCTCACGAACATTCATGAGCTCGATTCAAGACTCACTCAGAACGCTCGGCGAGGAAACACGGGCACGTCTTAGCGCCCCGTGCGCGGAAGCGGACCGTCCTGAGGGGCGAGAGTAGATTCGGACGCGAATTATTGATAGCGGAAAAAGGAGTCAGTCGCCGAAACACAAATCATCCGCCAGTGACAGTTTTCCCCAAGAGCGGGAAGGTGCCCCCACCGGTGGGTCAATGCGATTTTCCAGGGGCTCACGGGACTTCCGGAGTCCTCCGTACTATCGATCCAAGGTTCACGGCGAGATGCATCGGAAGCTGAATTTGAACAGGGAGATCACCCTCGCCGATGATCTGCGGATAGACTGATGATTCTTGAGTGTCGAGGCTCCCGTATGCTCATGATGAATTTTATCTCCCAATGTCCAAAAAATGTTCCCATCGTTCGCGTTCTCTCAACAACGGCTCAGGAAATCATTCGTACGTCCCCGTCCCCGGATCTGATGAGCTAGATTACAACTCGAGCGATGCTCCTAGTGCGCGGGCGGCGCGGCGCAGCGTCTCCTAGGGCATAGCTGCGTCGTTCATTTCGCTTACAGCGATTACCGCAACCATCCCGCAGGGTTACCATACGGCCGGATGCTAGAGGCTCCGACAAAGAGAATGTTCGCCAAAGCGCTTCAAGACTCTTTGAAAATAGCGCTACGGGCGAGAAGCATGAGGAGCATTGAGAATCGAGAGTTTCCCTCAGCGCGTCGCGGGGAGAGAATCTTCCGTTCGGAATGACATGATCTCGATGACGTATCTCGTCGCGTAATTTGTGTCTTCGAAAGCCCCAAGCTCCCGTCCTAACAATTTTCTCCGGATCGACAGAGAGACGAGACCTGTTTCGTGTCCTCGTGCGTGATGCTCTGGATTTTCGTCCGAAAATACTTCTCCGACGAAGGTGCGCTGGAACCTGTTTTAGAGGACAGCGTTGGAGAGCTCGGAATGCACCACGGTGTTCATTCCGAAGATGTCGGAAACCGCGATGTGCTAGGCCCTGGCACGTTGACCGATTCCTCATGGCTGTGGACCCAGAAAGAAGATCCAAAAAGGAATCCGAGACGACAGATCCGATCCGGAATATCGGAAAAGTCGTTTTCTTCCCCTCAGCAGGTTTCTTCACCTCGGGTGTGCAATGAAACACAAGTCGAAGAAAGAGGTGGCGGGACCATTAGATAGTTTAACGGTTGTTTCGACTCGCATTTCCCGAATGCCGAATGCGTCCCGCCGAGAGTGAAACTTACGGAAGGAGAAAGCTACCGCTCAAAGTCATCAGATTTTAAACGCGACGAAGTGACAAAGAAGAAGAAACGCCATTTCCAGACTTGAAAAACGGAAGAGCCTCGCCCACCCATCCAGATGAGTTGTGGGTGTTTCTGGAATTTGGTGCATCAGCTTCCAGTGAGCATTTTCTCTCTTTTCCAAGCGCAACGGGTGGGGGAAGAATATAAGATGCGGTTCACAGGGTCGTCGGGGTCACAACTCCGACGTTTGACAGATCATGGAGCGCTCAACGGTGAGTGTGCACTCCAATAGACCAGCTCTTGCAAAGTAAACCCTTGTGCAAGCCCAATATCATATGAAATCAGTGAGGAACGATTCGGAGGATGGATCCGAGTCCAGAGATTTCAACCGAGCTGTGCGGTGAAACGGTTTATCGGTCTCGAAGCGATTCGAGTGGATTGACTCGATGTGGATTCCGTGTGACCCTCTCTCGTGTGCTCTTCCAGATCGTCGGTGTACTTTTCCTTGCGCTGATAGGTATGGTCTCGGCCAAGCCTCCTGAGGGATACCGAGCGAGTCTCGATACTTACCACAATCACAATCACCTGCACCACCAGCAACAGCAGTCACAACCGCTCCGCCAAAATCATGCCCAGCACCACGGACTAGAGCATGGACAGCTACCCGCCCAGCAGCCACTGCAGGTGACGCGAGTAGAGCCCATTTCAGCGACTATTCGACCTCCTCGGGCCCAGACCCAGGAGGCAGTCCGGGGATTCCGGGAAGACCGAGTGTTTATGAAAACCCAGCTTTCAACAAATCTCATCGTGATTGTCGTTCTCTTTGGATACTCCCTTCCAGGATTCTCGGGCAGCTCAGCTCGTGCCCCTGCACGATGTGAACCGCGTCCGCGGAGTTTATGTAAACGGGAAACCAGTCGTAGCCGGAGTTCCGCAAGCAGTCTCCCTGACTCCCGTCAAACATCAACGTAAGGAGAGCTCCGCGCATTCACGAGTCGTTGCAAGCAATGTTCATCTCGATCTGAGCTGTGATTTAATGATGCGGGCTCTACAGACTTGAGTCCCGAATTCCGAGTCCTGCTCAGCTTCTGTGCCTCATCGGTGCGACTTGTCACATATGGGGGAATCGAGTTTGAGGTTCATGAGGAAATTCCACCAGGAATGTAGGCTCAGAAATCAGTGATTCAGATTCGTTCCGCAATTTCCAGCCCAGGCTCAGGCAAAAGCTCCCTACGATCTTCCCATTCCTGCTGCGGAGTACTACGACGAAATACCGCCTTACTCTGGCCCCCAATCGGCTTACATACCCACCGCCCCCTACCCAGCTTCTATTTACGGACGGCCCCCCTTCTGGGTGCGTCTGCAACGATGGAATCCCTTCTCCAGGTCAGGCGGATTAGTTCCAGTCCAATTTCCCTCATGATTCTGGCGTAGTACCTTGAGCTGCCGATGATTTCAAGCTCGAGAGGCCCTGATGGATACTTCATCTGACCTTCCCGGATAGCAGGATTTTCACAAGTGAAAGAAAACTTATTAATTTCAAGGCTCTATCGAACCACCTACACCGTTGGCGCGCCGGAATATAGTCCAGCTTACGGATACGTTGTACCGCCTCTGATGGTTCTACCCACACCGCCAAACTCGAAGATCGAGCCGGTGTACTCACAACCTCTCAATCAGCCTCCGACGCCTCAACGGAGATATTCCATTTTCTAGGCGGTTCCTGTGGGCCTCAATTCAACATCCAATTCTTGGAGCTCCGAATGTGAACTTTCCTCTTGTAAATAACAGCGAATTCATGTGGCGATCATTTCGGCCGACCCTGTGAGACAAGTGGCTTGTGAATGACATTTTCGACTCGATTTTCTTGACCGTTTTCTCGGCTTGACTTTCTGGACCGTTCCCTCGACTTGACTTCCTTGGCCACTCTCTCGACTTGATTAACTTTATAGGCAGGCGTCTACCGCCACGAATGCGATGAATCCAGTCCAGGAGGTTCCTCAATGATCTTGCACCCTCGAATCCTTGAAAGCCGATCATAACACCCCATCAGCTCTAACCACGTTCGCGGCGCCGTTCTAATCCCTCTTCTGCGCGTACGCCTCGTAATCTGCAATCGGTGTTACGAATGCGGTATCGGGTCTCCTTGATGACCAGGTTCATATTTTCTCGCCGCCGAAAAGCACTGATTCTATGTATCGATGTATTTGAGGGCTCCTGGTGGATGAACATCCAGCCAATCTTCTGCCTCCTCTGATGTATTTTCTCGATCACCTAAACCCGAGCAGGGATTCATCAAGTCAAACATTGGAGTCATTTGGACTGTTTAGCGACTTTTTGTATTTATGATTCGGAATGAATCTAGAAACCCCCTATCTCAAGAACTTGTCTTTTAAGCATGATACGCAATATGTTCGCATAGGTTTCCGATAGACCGGTCTGCCAGCAACGTGACTCGCTCAGGCAGCATGATTAAGTTTCGATGGGCGACCCGGAATCTGTGGAGGTCATCGAGGCGCCGCGGTTTCGCGCCGTCCTTCGTGAAGTCCTCCATTGGGTCAAGGTCCCGGTCCCGGACAGAGATGCTCAGCGGCTGAACAGTGTGGTGCTCCTAACAATCGTGGAGCCTACCACTGCGATAGCTTCCCGCAATGGTCTCGTATGAGCGATCGAGATCAGCTTCCTTCCCAGAAACCCAGCTCCCCGCTCGTCTCGAGGGTGACCAGCTCCTGCGCGGGTGACTGGACACCGATAGCAGTAGTTCATTTTCGCAATGCAGGATATTGAAAAGAATAGTATACAACTCCGGTTCTCGAAGGTTTTATTCAAAAATATTCTCTCAATTAGATCGGCTCCGAAGGTATTACGCTTGCTCCCTATATTGGTTCACTCATTCTCACAAGCAGCCGCACAAATAGATGTAGAAAGAATCGATAGATCAACCGGGTGATTAGCGCCTGTCGACCAATCAACATTTCATTCAGATCATCCATATTCAGGAGGAAACCTTACGGAACAGCTACCCAGCTAGCGAAGTAAGCTCAAAATCGATCGATTCTGAGATCACAGAAGCCACCATTCAATCAAACTAATTCGATTCAAACCGTAAACCAATCCATAGAACTCCATATTGAAATACCTACATCTATGTATTTATGCATAGAATCAATGGCGTGACTGCGATCGCGCAAGAACAGCAAAAGCACACAACAGACCACCCAGGCTTTATATGTACAATATGTAGGATATAGATGAAGGTCCGCTCGTTGAAGGTTCCGCCAATTACGAAATTGCGTCGAACACCATACAACGTGCGATCAGGAACGAACGCTTATATCTATGTACTTGATCTTTCGCTGACATTCAGACTCTTTGAACTTCGCCATTAGCTTGAAGAACCCCATGACCACCGAGGCGACATCGGTCATGCCTCGAAATCTGAAACTCCGTCCCTTGCACAAGTTATTTCCCCTGGATCAAATTTTTTGTCACCCCACAGGGGTGGCTATGCCTTGGCACACCAATAGCGTTTCCTGGGCTCTATCTCCGATTTAGATCTCACTCCTTGATAACGTAGTTCTCCTCCCAGCTTTCTCATATGAACTTCTCTCGTCACGCTGTTCTCCCTCAGAACAGCTTCATGATAAATGCCCACCGGTCGAAAAAAGGAAACCGGTCACTTCCTCCGACAGATTCCCATGAGGGTTCGAGTTCGTTCAGGCTATGGTGAAGTAGAGGAAAATCGCTAAGCATATAGCCAGCAGCTGGAAAGCCATGGTCCCGACGACAACACCTCCCATCGTATGACTGTGCTTCTGGAAGAAATCCACGGTCACCTTGGTGCATCCGCGGGAGTAGTAGCCGTTGTTACTGGAAAGGAAAACTTGATTAGTCTACGACGGAGACTATGAGTACCCAATCTCCCCAGATTTCCCGCCCGCGGAAGTCACGCTTTCCCTATGGTGCGAATCTCCAGCGTATCGGTCGTGTAGCCTCCATGTTGCATATATTCAGGAACCTAACTGCTCGGGTCACTCCGAGAATTCATGACGGCTATCGATGGAGCATATATGAGAGTCTATTGAGTGGAGTGGGTCGTTATCGACACAGATGCTATTCGGAAAATTCGGCCGCTGGACTGCAACCGAACCGCTCCTATACATTACGAACACCATTATTATGGTTTCCAGTGTTCAAGTGGTCGGCATCCCCCGTTCTCGCATCCGCGGAGACCTGACGAGTTCGATTTACGGATGCTTCGTACTGAATTTCGGTAGCACCTGATCAAAACGTTCGGCACCCCGTCGGCTGCCTCGCTATTCGATCGTATGGCTTCGTGCATGATCTCTCAGCTGATGACCGAGGGTGAGCTCCGCCCAAGCCTCACATAATCATGACAAGCAAGTCATTGAGCGTATTCCGACACGGTATAAAAAGGCAATATATGACAGCGTCCCGATACGGAGAATGCTTAGGTGGTGTGAGGCATGCCTCGATTCTTGAAAGACATCTGCTCCGATTTCGAAATCCTTCCGGCAGTTTCTCGACTATGCCGCGCTCCGTCGTTTCTACAGGCCCAGGATCACGCGGTTTGTCAGGCAATTTCAACGATACAACGAACCCATAGCTTCTTATTGGTTAAGGGCGATGGCATATTTTTCGACACCACGGACCGATTTATCTTTCGCCCTCTCTTCCGCCGGACACTCGACCCACGAGCCGGATGCGGCCGTTCCAACGAGAGCATTAGTTCGAACGAACTTCTCGCCCCTCGGACTCGTGTTCATCGCGCACTAGTTCAGGGAAATCTTCCTCTTCACATTCGGTTACGCGGTCATCACAAAGAGATGTTTCGTTAAGATGGAGTCTCCTTCTAAATCCATTCTTAGCTCTCGATAATGATCGTTGGAAACCGATTCATTAGGTGAAATCCGCCCCGTCGGCGAGAGGACTATTCGCATCCGTCCGTGATAATGGTGCTCCCAACGGAGCGGATTCGGCAACGTTTTCACGGCGGACAGGATGAGACGAGGATTCTGGATGGGTGAAAGATGTGCAGACTGTGATGCGCGATCTGCGCGTCTCACGAGTTATGTCATGGGATATCCAATGAGCCTCGATCCCCGATTCCGTTGCGTACACGACCGACGGATGCATTTGGCGAGCTGAGACCGTCGAGATTCGGGGTATGCAGCGGAACAATGAGCTATTACGGATTATAAATAATTCTGGCGCCAACCATGGGGACGCTCTATTTGATATATCGAGACTCCTTAGAGCAATAAGCTAGCGTAGTGAGATCGGACAAGTCTGTTCGCCAGAAGCGGGAGAAAGTACAAAGGATCACTGCCGATACGTAAGACGTGTAAACACATCGATATCGCGTGCATTTCACTTACAGATCGATATTCAATGACCGTCTCGTACAATACCGGACAGTCTTCGATTCCTCGATAGCGCTCTCGCGATTGCACGCTTGAATAGGATCACATCGGGAGCAAGAATGTCGTCAGTATCGATCCGTACCCCAGAAACTCGATATAAAGAGAACCTGACTTCAATCAGTACTGCAAACGCTCGATCACGCCAGCGTACTCTCCGAGGTCTGCTCCACGGGACGGCTTGCCTCAACTCTTTGAGGATCTCGCCTTCGAGCTTAGCAAACGCTACGTGCGCAGAATTTCTAAGCAGTTTCGCAGACGGAAGGGTCCTGCGGCATGGGGCTTGAAGCTTGGATTCCGGTGAACCGACCGGGACAGGAGAGACCCTGACCACTACACCGGCGTCAACGACTCGGGACCAACTCAGAACCTATGAACAGCGATAGTCTCCTGCCTTCGGAGAATCATATGTTCGACTCGAGTACAGAAAGTGGCAGATTCCGAATTCCGACTCGGGTCCCCGGTTGAAGACCAGCGTCGGAGCTATGCACCGATATAATACATACAGCAGTTGATCGCTGTGCCTCCGGAACAATATCGTGGAGCGTTGACAATGGGCTCGGGATATGCCGTCTTCGAAGAGCTCTCTCTCGCCAATAACTCAATCGGGCCACCGAAGTGAGATGACGCTAGAGTAAACTCAAGTAATTGAATATTATTGTCAGCTTGCAATGAGCGATCAGGAACGATCATGCAGCGTCCGTTTCATGCAGCTCTTCAAAGCCGATGACATCAGAAATCGCTGGGCTCGCGGGTCGAGGGAATACGAGAAGCGAGTTCCGAGCCCGATTGGCCCTGAAATGCAGCCCCAAGGGTCTGCAAACCCCGAAAACAGATAGCTGGGTGATCTGGTGGACCAGGAATGAGCTGGATCCATATTCGATCATTCGATGACGCTTCGAGCATAGCAAGTCACCCGTATTGTTCGAATAGATTCAGAAGCTCGCAGCTCTCCTGGACCCTGGTTTCGGTCAAGAACCCATCGGCATGCGGCTCCCGACGATCGAAAGCGCGTGTGACTCTATTACGAATAATCTTGAATACTCTTCGGAATTTCGACGTCGAGAATCGCCGCGGTGAAATCTCGATCTGCTAAACTTACTTCGGACGCTGACAGAAGTCCCGGAAATCGAGACCTCTCTTCGAATAATCGCTCTGACCGACGTCCCCGCAGCATTCAAGTTTATCCTGGAATTTGAGGAAATGTGTTCTTTTAGAGACTCGATTTTTAGTGAATATCCGACGTCCCCGGGAACCGAGAAAAGATTCCGAGATTGGGACGCAAGTGAGGTGTTGTGATGTTGCCCCGCTTTGAACTAGAAGAGACGAGAGAGCGCCTAGCAGTAGCCCCCGGAGTTTGCCACGACAGAATGAATTCAAGAGATATGCTTACTTGGAAGAAGTTGAGGAGAGCGGCTGCTCCTGCCTGAGCTTGTTCATTGATTTGTCTTGTTTTCACCGCGCCGTCTAGGAGAGCTGAATACGTTGCTGAAACTACCTCTTCTAGCTTGCTCGGCTCTGAATACTTCCAAGCGAATCCGAGGATCACGCATTCGACGATCAGCAAGCAGCCCATGATGACCGCGAACCTGGACGAGAGAGAGAAGCGGTTAAATCTGTCAACTCCGAAGACTCTACGGCGCCCGGTGAGAAAGCCGTCAGCGAGCCCCATCGTCCGCGAGAGATCTTCCATCCATCGGAACGATTCCCACGACGCGTCAAATAATAATTCATAGAAGCAACTAGGATTGCTCAACTTACCATATCAGCATCCATCCGGCTCCCAGGAAGGCGCCGCAGCAGCCACAGAACACGAATAGAACGATGAGTACGCCCACGATCACAATGAGAATCCCCGCCGTGCTGAGATGGGCCAGATCGAAATCTGGCGTACCTCCACCGTCTACTTGTCTCAGGACGAACAGCACTCCGGCTCCTACGCAGACGATGACGATCGACATTATCTGGAAATGTAGAGGACTGCTGCTGAACGCTTCTGAATAGGATTCCGAGGTAATTCTCTTTTCGCTAAGCCCTGCGGAACGTCTTCGATTGGCGATCATTCGTGACGACTCCTGTGGGATTATTTCGTGTACCCGTACCTATACGAAAATCGTTGAGACCGGAGATGAAACCGAAAGCTTGAAGTCGTGTTCGAAGAAAAGCATCAAGGATTCCAACAACGTATATATCGTGCTGCAGCGAGATCTCAGAATATTATCCCGGAAATGAGATCGTATATGGAAATAATTGAGTTCGTCCATCCCTACCGCTCGATTTATTTCATTCATCGGAAATCTGATGCCTAATTCGAATTTGTCGGGGGAGCCCCCGCATAACGATGTCTCGCAGAGGAGCTCCAATGTCGTTTCGTTGCCCAAAAGTAAATGGAATTCACTGATTGTGTGACACCTGGAGCAACTTATGCTTTCTTTCCCCAAAATTTCACGCTTCCGGTAAAAATTCTGTCAGCCAGGCGTTCTGCGGGACATTTTCGCCTCAAATACTGCAAACTTCGGACGAAGCACAGTGAGAAGACTCATGATCATTCATGGCTGCAATTCATGATTGTACAACCGTTCTCAGCTGGCACGCGGATCGTCATTGCTGATCGACGCTAATGGCTCCTATCCCACAAAGGCTTACGACTGACCTTCGAAGTGCTGGCAACATTCGCGACTCGACGACGCTTCGCGGGCGGTCAGTCGGTTTGCCTGTTCGACAGGCGGTCGAGTGACTTTCAGAAAATCAAATTTCAATGGAAGGCATCTCTCTGTCTATTTCTGAGTCTTGTTCATCAGGGATAGATCACAGATGTATCAGGCCGGCTCGCTTGGAGGAGGTATTCAAGATCCGCAAGCCGGCCTCGGGAACTCTCGCTTTCAGATGTCTTCTATCGTCAGAATTGGACCGATATGACTGCGAATGCGATCGCCGAGGTCGATGAGGAATAATGAGCATTTTCGGGTCCGAGTATGAACTCGAGAATCACTTTCGGTTTCTCATGCAAGTCGGCAGGTGATATCCATGATCACGAAAGCTTCAGGTGATTGTTTCTGCTTCGGCATCAGAAATTATCGAGGGACATTCACTATTTTTCGCATCATTCCATCTTCCATCCACATGTCTATAAATGAACTCCTAGTTCATGAACCCCGTCGTTCCCTCAAAAATAGGATCGCACCCCCAGGAAGATCCTGAGGGAAATTTGATCTCCTTGCGCTGCCGGGTAACGCTCAAAAGTCCTGTTGCAGTGAAATTCTTACCGCATTTTTTACCGCATTTCTTACATTTCTTACCGGAGCGCATGCTCCTAATCCGATGGAGAAACGTGAAAAGGAACAGAATTCGCTCTCGAGCCTCCGTCCTCTAAGGTCAAGGGTTAGCCCGGAAGACGTTATCTTAGAATCGCTTCCTCAAGAAGAGGAAATCGGAGTCGGGATTTCTGCTGTCAGGCGACACTTGTTCCGAGTCGAGCTTGTCTCCCGAGGACCGCGTTCACGGACCGCGGAGCGGATCACGGATGCCACCGGGGACTCTCGATGTGTTCAACTCCAATGTTGACAAGAGTATTATTTTCGGGAAATCATGCTTGTTTCAGGCGTGAGAACGTCTGCAGCGGCCGTGCAGGCCTTAGGCCCCTCGGTCCGCTGCCTATGGCTCGCCCGCCCGGTCGGTTTACTTGTTGGTGGTTTCGACTCGATCGCTACTCGTCGTCTGTTTTGGCATTTATTGGGCGACAGCGGAACCGTCACAAAAAATATCGTCATGAAAAGGCCCCACCTCGCTCTGCTGAGCAGCAGAACGTGGATGACGTCTCCGAATAACAGAACGCATAAAACACGTTTGCTTCTGCGTTGTTGCTAAGAGGCCGCAAGCCGAAAAGTAGCTGCTGCTGCCGCTCGCACTACCGCTCATGACTCATATCGTCAGCGCGGCGAAAATCTCCAACTGGTGACGATCATCCACGACACTCTGCCTCTGGCAAGCGCTACCAAATCGCCGAGCGGAATTTCGGCTCGCGTCGATCCTTTGACGGCGGTCGCATCAGCTACGTAGAGTGCCGTCTTTTCCCTGTCACAGAGCGACCGAGCTTTCCGAGAGAACCGCGCCGACGATTTACGTTCCGTGTTGAGCTCCATAGGACAGAAACGATCTCGTAATCGAAACGCTTCGAAAACAGAAACGGTATTATGACATTATGACCGATGTCCTCGATGCTTCTCCCGGACAGTGCCGATTGTATACCAATCGGAGTATTCAGAGCTCGCGATCTCGCTCGGGCAGACGACGATTTCACTTTCAGAGTGTCGCCATGACTGACATCCTTAGGACGAATCGTGACCGTGTGTGTCGCACTCTTCAGCGCGTCGAACAACTTCGTCTCGAGCACGAAATTCGGCTCTGAGCACAAACGAATTTCCGGAAGCTTTTCCAGACGGATTCATCCGAACAAAAACATCGGCGATGGAATGCAGAACTGGCCTCATTCGTCATTCAGGAGATTGATGAATAATAAATGTTTCAGACTGAGTCCAACAAAGCGTTGAATTCGATTGGAGGTCTCCGTGGATACGCGCAGCTGACGAAGTTGAAGAGAGAGAAATCATGGGATTCGATCCTTCCGGGCGGATCTGGAGGCGATCTCGTTCTCTCCGTTGATTCGAGAGTTCACAGGTGGCTCCACTTGCTGCTTGACCGGGTGGAGAACGTGAATGGGATGATGATTGTTCCCACCCACCTGCGATTCTAGTTTCCAATACACACGTTGTCGATCTCACTACGTGCTGGCTCATGACCCAAACTCGGAGAAGACGACCCGGGAGAAGCATGGATCGCGATCGTAGGCGACGATTAGAATGAAGTAATTAAAAACGCAATAGAAGCACAGACAATTCGATAGAGAATTCAAAGCAGACAACTTCTGGGAGCGCTTTGTGAAGGATCGAGACGTTGAAGATTCATTCGGCTCAATATGGTTCCCGGAAAATCTTCCTCCCAAACTATTCCGACTGGTATCGGATTAGCAGTCGCCAGAAGATGGAGAGGGGAGTGATCAAAATCCCGATTCATACGAATCGTCAATCAAGAGCTTTGACTTGCGGGCTACGCACAACGTCCCGACTCCGAACATCGTTCCGATGCGCTGCTCGAGGTTCCATCTGAAGGAATGGCCGCATCGCGTCCTCCATTATTCTGGAAAGAGATCTGAGAGCAGATGGGATCCCGTCAGTTCTCCAGCGAGAGGATGACGGTAGAATTGAATCGATTCTCTGTCACCGTCACTCTGCACCGCTTCCCCTTCCCGGAAAGAACAGCGCCGCTCATAAACGGAGACCGACCTGAGCTCTTCAAAGCGTCGAGCAATTGTCTCCAATTGATATCTGACGAATGAAACCATAGATGTAAGAATCTAAGAGGGGCAATCTTTCGCTATCAATCTTTTCAATTCACTAAACTCTCGATTGAATGGAAAACGTTCTTCGTCACTGCAAGCGGCTCGCTCACAAGTTCCCACTCTTGCCGAGTGAGTATATTTGTTCTCGAGAACGCTTCCAAGTGTCAGGCCGATAGAGTGTCCTGTGTTCCTTCCGGAAGCAGTTCGATGACGTAGTCAACGAGACTCTCAATCGGCGTGAAGACGTTCTCGGGGTCAGGGCGGGTCCGAAGGGCTTGACGATTCTCCGGTTCTCTCACATAAATTTTGCTCTCAGACCAAACTCTCCAGCAGAATATCCTTGAGATTAGGCGGGAGTGTAGAACGCTCCGTCTCAATCGGACAAGGTAATCTCAGCCTCCAGGCTTCTGAAATCATACGCGATGACACGAGTCTTTCAATGGATAATTGTCTCCATCGAAGGCCCGGAGGGCTCAGGAATTTTCCCCATCACCTGAATCAGGGATGAAGTGCGAAAACTTCAAGGCAGCCAGCTTGTATTCTGGCTGACAATGAACGACGCGACTGCCGTCAGTGTGAGCTTAGCAAGCTGTATCGTTGTGAACACTTCGAAGGAGATAGAGGTCACAGCGGATTAGTTTTTTCTGAACGATTACAATTTTTCCGCGTTGATCTTATTTTTATATTCATCTCTCTCGGAGACTGACTCAGTCGAGAGCCGGATCGGATGTCGTTCTCCCGGTCAAACTCGTCTGGAGTTCCCCCTGAGGACAGAAAGAATGTGCTCGCGGCAGGCGTGTTGCGTCCAGTGTACGATGTCAGACACAGGCGGATGTTTGAATAGAAGAAATCTTTCGGTGGGGGAGAAAAATCTGCGAAATCCGCCTCCCTTGCGCCCGGAACGAAGGGCGTCGTCTAACGCGAATGTTTGCGTCGATAAGTCATCGTCAAACAGGGTTCTTTCTCGCTAAAGAGCACTGAAGTATGTCGCGAAGTCTGCTGGGGAACGGAAACGCCAAGACAGTACGGACAACGTCATGAAATCGTCGAATACGGAATGGAACCGAATTATTCTTCATACACTGGGGACTCCTTGAATGGGTTCTGAAACTCTCAACTCAGATTTGCCTTCGTTTCGTCAACACCTTTCTGGCCCGTCCGATCACGGGAAAGATCCGAATATGAGACAATGAAGGATGACGGCGATCGGAGACTCGGACTTTTCGGTGAGGCCTCAGAGGTCTTTGACCACACTTCGCTCGCGCAACGCTTTCCCAATATAATAACAGGGGAACAGGTCTTGCTGGCCGCGCAGCGAGTGAATCACAACAAATTCACGATACGTCGAGCCCAGATTCAAGCTCTTTCAGAGTCCTAAGAGTTGTGTCTGATGAGGAGCAAAAACTTGCTGACCAACACGCTGTTGTCCGTCATGAACGAAGTGTCTGGATGTAATAAAATACTTGTGCGCTGTCAGCAAATCGGGCGCCTTACGGGGCTGTTGTACTTTTCTTTCTCGCTTCTCAGAAGATTGGAATCGGGAACATCTCCCGATGTGTTCAGCGGGCGATGCTGGCATTCGAGATGCGCGGATTTGTTTATCCGAATGCCGGCCACGGAACGTCTGGATCAAAAGCGACTGGTGAAACTCAACATATCAATCCCCTTGTCGAGCTGGGGGATTCGGCGAACGGTCAGACAGCTAAATACATTGGTACATGATCTCAGTCGGAAGATGGAATTGTTCTCAATCTCGGGAATTCGGAGCAGAGAATGCGATTCTTTCAATCGAGAAGTATGGAAGTGAATAAGGTGACCGATATTGGAGGCAGGTCACTGCATATCGTATCAATGACGGAACTTTCGCAAGATACGAAACGTCAAGCGAGATAAAAAGGATATTCCACTCCATTCCGTACCGATGTGATTACCTACGCCCCACGTAGCCCCGACAGGGAAAAAGACAAGTTCTCAACGAGTCAACGGAATCGCTTTCGGGACTCATGGCCTTTAGTGGTGGGGGCACATTGATACCTCGTAAGTTACTTCCCAATAGCCAACAATGACCGATGACGGGATCGATCTGCGATCCCCGGAGGAAGGAGTTGTGTCTCTCACATCGAAGCTCTCCTAACGTGGGTCCTTCCATAACATTATGTTGCCTCACAAGACCAGCCGACTGATATCTATGTGGGAATATCTCCCTTGGTCGCAACTGAGTATATTGATCGCATATTTGATTGGCTAACATTCAGAAACTTCCGTCTCCTCCCCCTTAACCCAAGCTGATTCTCTGTCCTGATATACACAGCAGCATTCTCATCGCCTCGCAACGGAAGGTCTCAGACTTACCCTGAGTTGTCAAATCGTCTTCATAATTCAGGGATTCTCTACGAAATTCCATCATATCGCATAATTCCATCATGAAAAAATCAGAAATGGAGAAACCGAGAGGCTGAAGCGCCATGACAAGTGCCGCCGAGCCCGTTAGTCTTTTCCGCAGGCTATATACTCTATCAACTGAGGCGTCGGTGCGGCGCCGGCGCACGGATCGAATGGAGTGTGATACGATCGACTGTCGAGCCACAAGAGAGAGGAGCCTGGACTCCTCCGGATTTTTCAGCGCCAAACTTGCGTGTCGGACGAGGTCGAATAGCACTAGCGTCTTATGTACAAGTTCGGGAACCTCCCTGGATAACTGTGGAATGATCTGATACCGCGAATTCTCCGTCCATCAACCCTTAACCGCATCCCCGTACCGTGGGGAAAAGGTGGGTACGATTGAGCTATGACAGAGTTCGAACATTGGGATGGCGTCTGAATATCCTGCTGGAGAACCACTTGAGGATTCACCTTTGATACTCAGTCAGTTGTGTGGGAGCAGTAGTCACGAAGCGCTCCGTCGACAGCGCGGTTAGAGTTCACGTTTCGATCCAAAATCATTATTTGTATCCACACGGTATCGGGTTTCGGAATCCGACGCCAATGTTACGATTCCATTCGATGTAAATCCATATCCAGCACGTGTTCGTTTTGTTCAAGCCTCGAATTTTTTTCTTCCTCGCGCTCTGATGGGATGCGAGTGTTCCACCGGGAGATGCTCGAAGAAGTCACGGGAGAGATCCTGTCACCAGTCGTGAATACAAAAACCTCCTAGAGAATGGGCCTCCGGTGATCTCAGACAGTCGACCAAAAGCCGCTGCTTCCACTATCGCTCTGGTAGAACAGCCGCGTTTCGAAAAAGGGATGGGTGAGGAAAACCCAACAGCAGACCGCTCCTTTCTCCACGGACTCCAGTGATTTCGAGGAGTTCATTACCTACATAGATCCATTCGATTTTCGCCAAAGAATATTCTGACTCTCGAGTTTTGTTCTCCAGCGATGTTCTGTAGAAGAACAGATATTGTACTCACCGTCAAAATCGTGTTCAAAATATACAGAAGACATTTCAGGCAGAAGAGCCCGCACATCGACGCCACCATCTTAGCGTTTGCCTAGCTATCGAATCGGATTTGTCGTTCGTAGTGCTAATGGTCCAGGGATTCGAGAGTTCCACCAGAATTCCACAGTATCCACAACACAAGCAGCGCACGAAACCAACCAAGTCGCTCCCTCAGCGAAAGCCTCTGGCCGCCAGCCGTCGGGCCGACCGGTCTCCTCAAGGCGCGCGTGGACATTGCGGAGAGGGCAAGTGACGGTTTGTTGGCGAAGGGTGGCGACATCTAGCGGCTATACGAGACGGAATGCGCGGCGAGCAATCGAGCCAACATCAATGCAATAGGGGACGGGGGCAAAGAGTTGAGGTGTCGACTCCCGCGAAAGGTTCTTATGGTATGAAAATGCATTCTCCTGCAGTTTCAGGGGGAGACAAGCCGCAAGACCAAAGAAATGATCAGACGTAAGACGAGACAGGCTTGGGACCAGTTGATCCAGGTTATCGTTCATTCTCCATTCTTCATTCTGGAGATTCTTCCGGGGATTACGTCTCCATCGGGAGAGGCAGATCGCGTAATCACGTCCCACCTGCGAATTGTTCACTGACGTGGGCTGAGATCAAGCGCTCACGTTGTCTTCGGAGCCTTCGGATGGCTCTCGACCGCGGGAAGTCAGTTTCGTTCCTGCGGGAGTCGCGGAATGAGCATCCTTTTAATTCAAGTACTAAGTGAGCGTAGACATATATATTTGATTGGTCTCTGGAATGCTGGATAAGCTCATCACGTCAAGCCTGGGGAACGTGTCGGCGATCTCTCAGAGGAGGTAGAAACTCTTCCGTTCGGCTAGGGAAATCGCAGGAGATCCTGAAGTCTGAGGGAGATTTCTTTCTGCTGGAAGTCATAAACCTTTTCGGTTTGCGAGCATGACGTCGGCTGCCTGGAGCCACCTCGCTCAAATGCTGAGCAGCTCACCCCCCGGATCACGGGGGAGAGGTGTAATCTCAGCAGAGGAAAGCACGAGCGCAGGCCGAAACTCCGTTACCAGAGGAAGACATCCTCAAAGGAGAAAGCCGGTAACCGAAGACCTGGATGCGCACGCTTGCTCATGGTTGCCTTGCAGAATGGGCTGACGACGTTCACGACATCGCATCAGTGTGTGGAGCCGCTAAGTCCGACACTCCCTGAGCTTATTTCGAAGTTGATTTCGGAAGGTTGAAAACGAAAGCACACTCTCTACGTGGAATGGAAGGAAGGCCAGCTGGGGATGTCGTGACCGTGCTCTCGTTGGGACGCTGCTCTGATCCGTCGGACGGGGATCGCGAAATCCCTGATGACTTCGCGAGCAGTAGGGCCCCATCTCAGGAGCTGATGGGGCGCAATGAGAGCCTCCAGTTAGATATCCAAGCAGCATCACACGCTCCTACGGTCGGAAATCAAGAAGACAGGTCGATGGAGAGTTGCGATAGATATAAGCAGAGTGTCTCGGAAATCGCTAGGCATGACACGAGGACCTCGAAGAACTTCAGATCCCCCATCACAGAATCTTCCTGGATCCGGAAGCGTTCGCTGCAGATCCGGAAGCGTTCCATGCGAATGAGCTCGCCATGTGAGAATTTTCTCTGAAGAGTCATCTTGATTCGAGCTTTCAATTCGAATGCTGGGTCTTCCGTATTTCGCGTCGAGATCAGCTCATACGCTTCTGATCAAGCGCGCTCTCGAATGTGACGGCCGCAGTCGGCTGTACCTCGTAGCCAAGATGTGACCAATCGATTTCAAAAGACCTCAGCCAAGCATTTGGTCAGTACATGGCACCTCATTCCGAACTAGTCAAATATTAGACACGACAACGGATCTGATAGCGGCGGGGATTCTCGGAACAACCAGGGATCTGAGACTTTTTGGTAGAACCCGCCTACTGCGAATCGGAATTAGTTCGAACGAGGCTCTAATTCGTGAATCGCAAGACTATAAGATGAGCGCCTATCTCGGAAACGCAGACGCGAGTCATCGGATCGATCCCGTCTCATTGAAGAAGCAACTTGGGTGTAATGAGTACTGAAGAATTAAACTTCGCGAGAAAATTCGGCATTCGTACTTTCTTGAATACTGTTCATCGACTTACAGCTGTAGAAATCACAACGTTTCACTGTTTTAGACATTGTCCTTAAACATCGTTCCCCGACTCATTCTGGAGGAGCCGATGAGGGGATCGCAGAGATCCTGCGTGCGCGGAGCTCCGATCTCAATCGCGTCTTAGCTCACTCTTCGTCGACCCAAACTCAACAACGCCGAGGAACATTATCCTAACAGATCCTTACAGACTCCCGCGTGGGAAGACCACCTCCTTAATCATCGATTGCCTATCGCTCGCCGATTCGTAACCTGGTTCCCACCGCGAGGAGGGTTTAATGAAATTTCAAATCACGACGTCATGCACGTCCTCGCCGATATCCAGCGTGGTTGCCCCAGCTTAGGAGAATATTGCATGAAAGTCTCGGAGCCTACAGTGTTCCAACATGGTCTCCACGTAACGGAGTCAGGTCGACTTTGTCAAGGAGCGAAAAGAAACTATTCCCCGTTCGAGCAAAAACAACATCAGACATTCTTGGAGTCCTCGTACATCCGGTCGATGTCCATCTTGTAGAAGTCATTAATTTGCTTCCTTCGTATCTTCAGGGCCGCCGTGACCAGACCCGAGTCAGGTATCCACTCTTCGGGACACAGCTTGAATTTCGCCGGAATTTCCATCTGGAACGATATACCAGTCGTCGGTGAGTCAGGATAGAATACGATTTGGGATTCCTATCCGGATCCTGTTTTGCAAACACCCGGCTGCCTAAACGATCGTCATTGTGGAAATCGTTCGATATATTGAAGTGACTCATTCGTATCGAAAGCATGGGCAGGATATTGAGGGGTGTGACAGCCGGAGAGAAACATCATAAAATGTCTCTCGTATTCGCTTCCAGGGTCTGACGTGGACGTCCCACGGAACCGGCAGAGGTGCGACGAAAGTTTACCTTGTTGAGATTACAATGTTTGCCGTGACGCACGAGCTGCTCGGTGGCGAGCCGGACGATCTCTGGGTTCTCGCAAAGCTCTCGTAAGCTCTTATTCTCGATCCCTATTTGCGCAGCCAGCGCCTCGAGTGCTTTGGGATTCGGCGAAATGAGTGCCACCATGAACGTGTAATACGAGTTGCCGTAGACGCAGATGTTGTCGACCAGTGGCAACGTTTTCAATTCGGCCTCGACCTGGAAGGGACATTCTCGCATCAGAAAGTCCAAATCGTGCTTCACCATCTCGGTTGGAACTTCGTTCCTGCTCCCTGGCAATTTTTTTCCGATGATTTTCGTCTCCCGTATCCAACACACCTTCCCGAGAGAAACATATTCCCCGAACTGTAGTTTGATGAGATCTTTTTTTCTGTCGACAATCTTCAGGGTTCCGTTCGGTAGGAGCTCCCCTATATCGCCGGTACGAAACCAGCGTATTCCATCCTCCTCTAGGAAAACTTCACGACTGAGGGACTCGTTCTTGTAGTAACCTAGAAAGCAAGCGAGAACGCATATTGGTTAGGAGGGGGGAAGACTCTATTCTTCCGGATGCGACTTGAGTCATATTAAGAAATCATCTCAAGACCAGAGGAACTTCGGACTTTATGCCTCTGTTTTCCCCGGGCTCTGATTTTGATTGATTTAGGTGCTCGGATTGACGTATGCAGCGTATATTCCTTCCGACTGAGGAGCAAACGTCTTCCGCAATGGAAAAATCTGTGTCCGCAAGCGTATTGAGCATCCCTTCAGGATTCTCGCATCTTCCAAACATACGCGGCTCAAGACTGTCGAGGAAAATTTTTGAACTCACTCTTCGCGACTGTCACTCCGCCGACCAGGATCTCGCCTCTCGGATTGGGTTTGTCGTTGACAGTGTACCCACCGTCGGACCAATTATCCAGCTTGATGTATACATCCACCAGCGGACAGCCGACATTGGATCCATCGGAGTTGTCGGTGAACTCGCATACCGCGGCCCCGGACGTGGTTTCAGTCAGACCGTATCCGCGCAAGAGAAGGATGTCGAAACAGATTTTCACGAAGTCGAATGTCTCGGCGCAGAGGGGGGCCGAGCCGACTGCGACAACTCGTACGTTGCCACCGAGAACTGCCTGTTGATTCGATTAGGGATATCAGTGAATATCTTGCGTGAGGACGAATTGGCTCAAAATATCTCCAGCGGAGAGAGTCGAGGAAACTTCGAGCGGGAGCCTTGCCTTGATTTTATTGAAAACGAGACGATTCAGCAGCGGAGTCGTGTAACCAGCCTTCACCCAGAACGACTTGTAGACGATTGCGTGTCGGAATAGTAGTTTGCTGAAGAATCCTTTCGCCTGGAAAAAATGATTAATGTAACCAGACGTATCGCTCATTGATCGCAAGTGAAGCGGTTGAACGATGTCGATAGATCGAGTTGAATCTGAATAATCGCAAGCCAAATAAATTTGATTCTGGAATGGCATGGAATGATCGCAGTTGCCGGGAAATCGTCCCTCGAATGAAGTTTCCCCGAAGCTGAGACTTTGAATGCATGGGTCGTCGACAGAACTGCAATCATGCCGCGCGATCGATCATTCCCGTAATCGTGATTTGACGTGGATTCCTCGAACGGATTCCTCTTATCGCTAACCTCGGCGCCTTCAACAACTCCTTTTCGTATTCTGTCGAGAATAACTGGAACCGTCACCATCATCGACGGCTCCAAGACTATGGCATCTCCTCTTTGTCCGGCCTTGATCCCAGTTCCCTGGTAAGAGGAAATAAGTTATCGGTGAGAAATGCAAAACATGTGGAGGAGACGAGACTGTCTGGCCGCTTCTAATAATAATACCGAGTTGGTAGTTCAATGACCTTCCTATCCATTAACCAGTCGCAGACAGAGTACGCACCTTGTCGGTCAAAGTTTGGGGGGACGAGTAGCCGATTCTGGCGCCGTTCGAAATCATCATCGACTCGCAGGCGATTTCCATGACGTGAGCTAGTGGCAGATATGCAACGTAACTGTCTTTCTCTGTCGTCTGGAAGTAAGTAGAGTCCCGGGTTTCAGAATCTGATCCTCGAGTCTTCATGTGGGCTCTTCCGAGACTCCTTCCCGAACTTGTTCTGTCGGACCTGGATTTGGTCTAGTCTAGAGTCTAGACAACCTTGCGGTTTCTCGGTACTACTCACTTCCGGGAAAATGGTCAAATATCCCTTGGCGCAGGCCAGGAGATTGCTGTGCGTTATCACGACTCCTTTCGGAGTTCCAGTCGATCCTGAGGTGTACATGATGATGGCGGTTGAATCCGGAGTCGGGATCTCACCGGAAAACTCCTGTGATCGTCGAAGTAAATCGTGAATTCTTTGAAGGCTTCTCGCTCAAGGAAGGTTCCCTCCGTGGGCTTGCTCTCACCTCGAGATTGATTTTTCCGAGCTCGTAGAGTTTAGAAAAGGGAATGAGATTGATGCCATCAACTTTCGGGGCCGCAAGCTTTGAGGCTTGATTTTCCATGTAGATGATATGTGTCACTGATTTGACTCGAGGAGCGGCTTTGATCAGTTTGGGCAACATGTCTTGCGAAGTTATCACATGAGTTGACTCGGACTCGTTGAGAGCTGCGGATGTATTTGGGAATCGAGGGTCATTAGTGCCTGGTATAAAACCAGCGCTTGTCTGGTTTCGGCCCACGGAGACTCGTCGGCCTCACGGAGCTCCCAATGATTGGGGGAGCGTCATGTCTGGAATCGCTATGGATGAAGCTTCTGAATGGCAGCCGGAGCACGGCGTTCTATTAGGGAAAACGGAGGAGCGAACGAACCGTGAACGAATCCGTCTACTCCCAAGGTTGCATAAACGGTGACGAGAGGAATATTGTTTCTTAGAGTTGCCTGAGCTGTGAGCATCCACTCCATCCGGGTTTCCGCAAGTATGACGAGATTCTGACGCGGTCTGGAATCGATCACATCATCAAATTGGAAATCAGACAGCCCACGCACTTAATCGCTGTTTTTCCTGTCAGACGATGGAGGCGCAATTCGCTATCGGGAAGATGAGCAGAGAGTGGTTTTCTGCCACGCGGCCTACCTCACGCCCAGCTTGAAAAGTCCAGCGGCTATGAGATCGATCCGCTCATCGATCTCCTTGTAGGTCAGCCAGCGGTAATCTCCCATCGTATACTGAAACAGTGGAAATACGAGTTCAGATAAACTTCACTGAGAGCTTTGATATGGTCGTTGAGCGCAAGAGAGTGCTTGACGGTATTCACCTTCCTGAAAACTTTCCCATCGGGTTGGACTTCCTCTTCTTCACAGAAAACCTCTCTTGTTCCGAAGCCGCGTTTCTCCCCATACAGCTTCACGGTTCTGTAAAATATTCCGATCTTAGATTTCCCCGAGCTTGTCTGAAGTACTTTCCTTGCTTTCCTGCCTCCGTTCATATCGCGCGGGGAAAATATAATCCATCCAATTCTATCGGAGAAGCAAATTCTGCAGTTAGCGATTCTTCTCCGGAGAGATTTCCGC
Organism: Galendromus occidentalis; assembly: GCF_000255335.2. Taxonomy (NCBI): domain Eukaryota; kingdom Metazoa; phylum Arthropoda; class Arachnida; order Mesostigmata; family Phytoseiidae; genus Galendromus; species Galendromus occidentalis. The sequence goes on along the minus strand of NW_003805485.1, from coordinate 548,651 downwards.
GAAAGATGGACATTGCTGACCTCCGCATGAGTTGCTCCATCTGTTGTAGCCCGTCGAGTCCTCCCCTATTCCTACTGTGGGCTCTGGTCATCCCCGCTGACAGTGGTTTCCCCGGGAATATGGGAACGGAGTAGATGAGGCGACTAGAAGCAGAAATACGATGCTTTTACTTTTTTATTGCTGCCGGGCATATCGACTCAGAGCGTTACGCGTAGTAGTTCGGTCTGGGTACCGGGGAGATGTTGCCGAGAATTTTTCCCTGAGAATCGTTCGAGAAAATCATTCACCAATGGCGAAATTCCGCCACTGGCGGCAATCTCAGAAATTTTCCCAGTAGAGTCGCATCGTATCGCTCTGGTGGGGAATCGCGACTCCGCCTCCGTCAGCGTCACCTTGAAAGTCGTTCGTCACTTCCTTCCCGCGAAGCAATACTAAAAGTTCGATCGAGAAGTTTCCCATATGGAACTCTCAATCGTTTTGGTTCTGGCCGTGACGAGCTTCCGTTGCATGGAAATGACGGAGCAACAAGTTGCCACTGGGGAGATGAATCCATGCCTCAGCCCGCGCCATCACAAGCCTCTTCGCCGTCGAGCCATCGATATGTCGTCACCAGTGAACGCGAACACCGGGTTCAACGTCCGGAGCGCTCGCGTAACTTAATGGAAGCCAAATAAATAGCAAGGAGTAGAATTATTAACGATTATCACGGCCGGCGTTCCTCAGCGAGCGAGACATTCAAATTTAGTGAGCCTCGAATGGACTTTTATCCATGATCTCACGTGAGCACGTCACACCGTGTAATGAACTTCCGACGTTTGGAAAACCACACGGGCTTGAGCGGTGAATTTTCACGGGGAAAACGCAAAAATTGAGGCGTCAGTCCTCCCGAACAGTAATTTCTCAATCGTAGACGGACACATTTTTCCGGTACAAACGTGCGCCGCGTATTCGGTGACGTTTTATCGGGGAGCTTGCTTTCCTGATGCAAGTTGAGGAAGGTCGTCGGTGTGAATCTCACGGCGCTTCACCGGCAGCCGAGCTCCGAATCTGGCACTTCTTCAATATATAGTCGAAGTTGCCAAAGCGCAGAGCTTTGGAACTTCGGAAACGATTGCAACGGGATGAGAAAGACCACGTATATTCTAATGAACTGACCTTTTTCTCCATTCCAGCCATGGCTTCTGAATTATCGTGTAGATGGGCAAGCTTATCACATCGTAACAGAAACTCATCACCTGGTTCAAGAATGATGGGTTTCGAACACGGTCAGAATGAAAGTTGTCGGCAATATCTCCCACAATCTTGATTCGTCTCTCGTCTGCGACCACTGATATTTAGGTGCTCCCACTCGAATATCAGGAGTCGAGTCTTGGAACTTTGCTTCGGACACTCACCCTCAAGAGGAAGAGAGCTGATCTCGTTGTCAGAGATTCGTCCATCTTGAAGAATTTACCGAAGAAGTACACTTCCAGGAGAGATCTGCAATCGGAACATCGTGTCAGACTGGATTAATCGACCGAAAGATAATGTTCATCCCTCTTCGCCTCGATGATCAGATGCTCATCGGCAGCACTGCGACGTCAAAGTTGAGCTGAAGCATTCGTACGATAGAATCCCTCATGAGGGTTCGATGATACTCCCATAGCTCTCAAGTGGGTTTCGCATTGGAATGAACCGCAGAACAGAACAACGGCTTCTGCCTTCATCAGCTAGGTCTGGTAGCAGCCATTTGGATTTTTGCAGATATTTCTCATAGATAGTCTCCCGTCAAGGACAGCCGCGGCGGACGAAATGATTTTTAGAAGTCTAACATCCACCAGGTACGCGGACGAATTGTTGAATCTGATTTGGTATGAGAACGGCTCCGGGCTTCGATATTTGACGATTCTCTATAAAGACTTTTCATCTTGTGAACTACTCCCTGCCATTTCTTCATGAGGAAACTCGGTCTGACCCCAGGTCCTTAAACCCGGCGTCGGCGGCGATGAATATGAAAAACAGGAGATGGAGGAACATCCACGGAGCCACTGAGTCGCCAATCTCTAGGGGTTTTCAACGCTCTCCCTGCCCCTCCGCAATTCTGGGGGAACCACTCGGTGAATGATGGGGAAACCTGAATCAGGGAGTACCTACTGGGCCTTGGGGAAAACCGCACATTTTATGGAAAACCGCATATTTTATGAAAATATGAAAAATCGCGCTTATTGACCCCATAGAGTCCCATGTGTCGGGGAGAAACCGCAGTCGCGGTTGCTGACCGCGGTTTCAAAGCGTCGTCCCTCCTACACAAGAGCCGGAAACTCGGATTGTTTCTAGCCACATACGCTAACGAGTCTGATTTGTTGTTTGTATATATGTAATCGGCAATATCCTGAACTCATTAGACTTCGATGTTCCTCGACCTACGTGCCTCATGCACGATTTCTGGGGTTTCCGGGGAGGCTCCGATCCCTATATGCGGATTCCTCCTCGCGCGGTCCCGGAACACGCACAGGTCGAGATCCTTCCGCGCATGGGGGCGTCGTTGCCTCGGGCTCTCGGCGGCCTAGAAGTTGCGAGAGTTCGTCCCCTGTCGCTCTGATATTTTTTAGGATCCGCGCTAGTGCGACTATGGAGTCTTCCGGATCAATCGGGCGCATGCGGGAGACGGGGCGAACCCATCTACATTCCTACTCGTTATGCGCGGAAATTCCGCGGGGGAAGTGGGAGAATGGAAGATGGTCATTCAACTCTCAATAAGTTTCTAGACTACCGGAGAAACAATAAACGATTCCAGAACTGCCTAATCGTTTCAGATGAATTCTCAATCAAGTCAGAATATTGTGGAGTCGACGTGAGGAGGCATCCTGAGGCGTAGTCCCTCATCGCGATTCCATAAGAAGCGTCATCAAGAAATATTATATCCTCCGCAGACGGAAGCTTCCGGGAGTGTTCATTCGGGAAGCGACTCTAGAGAATGTGCCGGATCGTTCCGGAAAAAAAATGCTCTGCGCGTCTCTCGGTGAATTCAGAGGTTTCTTGTGACTTCATGTGATGTAGCAGAGATCCGCTCTCCCTGATATCTCTCTGATCGATTATGATCGTTCCCCGATTGGACGAAAAGACTTCACGGAGACCGGAGACGACCACGAGGCAGCGGTCAGAAGATCTCAGTACAGGAGTAGGAGTCATGGAGCGAGCCTCTGCACCTGGCGGATCCAACCGTGCATTGGGCCGTACGAATACCTTAGGAGGCCAATGCATCGTTTGTGATCCGTCTCCGAAATTCGCTCGTTTCGAGACGAATATCATTGTCAGAAAGCGTAGATGGAGAACGATACATCGATTATGATTCGCGAAACGGATTGGTAGATCAGAAGAGGCTCGAGCTCCCGATTATTTCGAAAGAAGTCAGCTTGAGAACTATGGGAGAATGCTCCTGGCTCGACAGGCAAGTCGGGGTCGGCAAAGTCATTAGCGTTCATCAAGAGATATCAGTAGGCGCTGTCTAATCTTGATAGAGTTTGCGGCACGGAGGTGCACCGGCTACTGAGGAATCGCCCAGGAGCTTGCGTAGGCTTAGCCTGAGAAGTCCGCTGGAGCGAATCCGTCAATCAACTTGATCCGACGCATCGCAACGAGACGAACGGGACTGCTCACAGGTGTGTGTATGTATTTCCTCTGAATCTGAATATCGTCCCGGAATTGCGGTTCTTCTTTGACTGGATTCCCCAACCGAACAACGTCACACTTGGATTGGAACCTTCGCAGCGCGAACTGATGGTAATTTCCGATTAGATCGTAGGAGAATCATGGAGGGGTCAATTATCTTACGGATTCAAGCGATTCCGAGGCCATCCAGCTCATCAGGTTCACATAGAGCAAGGGATCCCTGCAGCTCTCGGAGGAGGAATCGGGAAAAACAGCACAAGCTGCATAGCTTCGAAGACGAGTCTAGGTACTTCGAAGAGGAGTGCTGTCGCGGAAGAAATTCTCCACACTTACCTCCCTGATCCCCGAGCAGTCATTCGCCCCGTCGCGAGCAAAGTCCGGGGAGACGAATCTTTTGAGTTCGGGAAACTTGTGAGAATCAGAGGCAGTTTCCGAAAGCTAAATCTGTATACGGATGGGCCGCTCTCGTTGCGAGACAAAACGCAGATGGGGACCACTTGTTCTGTTTAATGAGTTCAGGAAAAGTCGGAACTCAGAATAATGATTCAAAGTCGCTGGGACCTCGGAACACTCGAAAATACATGATCACTGCCTGCCGTGAAAACAACTTTCGCGATAATGAGAGTTGAGAAGCTCTCCGAGAGATGGAGGACTCGAGCACCCAGCAGCACTGTCGCGGATTCTGACAGTTGATTACCTAGAATCGCCGGGCAGAACAATCAGGTACGACGATCGGGAGGTTTTCGAGCCCCGCGGCCGGCGGAAAGATCTGCGAATTGCGAGCACAGGTTCCGACAACAGGACCGAGATGGCCTCCGAAGATCCTATCTAATGGGATATTCTTCCACGAAGATTGACCCGAGGCCGGTTTTCGCGTACCGAGCCGGGAGACCGCTTGGGCGAAAAGACCCGTGATAATCCATCAGGTCTGCGGTCGGAAAGAATCCCGAGCTGCACTGGGCCCGAACCCATGCCGACGCATGCTTGAACCCAGATCGGCACAAGAAAACATACAGTACTATAGGGAGATATTGCGCCTATATTGTTCGGTTATACTTGCAGGGTCCAGGTGGCGTTGAGGATTTTCCGATACATGGTAAACCATGATGAAGGAGTGCACTCGCGCTCAGAACTCATGCTCAATAGTTACGCACTGTACATCCACGGGGATTATCCGAGCGATTCGCGCGCCTCAAGTCTTCGTCGGATATGCCGCGTCAACCTCCGACAAGGCGACTCTTTCAGAAACAGTCTCGCTCTGAGAGAGACCTATCGCGGTGACGAGAGGAAGAGAGATGCAAGGTGCCCGAACTCACTCCAGCTCTAACAAACTGGAGGGCAGCACGGGACCGCCGACGCCGGCCGTCCAGCTCTAAAGTAGTCGTCACTCGCGCAACTCGGAACAGCTGTATTTGTCCAATTTCGCAGCTCAAAAAAAAATTCGTCTTCTCATTCCTTCCTAGCCCATGTCGACATAATCCTACAACGATGAGGATATAATTGTATTCACGGAACATGTCAACAGTGTTGCCATGCGTGGTCCGAGGGACTCCGTGACGGTGACGGAATTGTGTTTCAGTTCGGTATCTTACCCCTTCCCCGAAATCGGATAATTCCATTTGTCAAATGTAGGTCATCAACGAATCTCCCGAATTCTGTGATTTTTCTAGCTCCGAATCTCTGAGACCGCCGGATACCCGCTCAGGTATCCAACGGCACCCTCTTGTCTGTACCTTGAGGAAGTGGCAGTCAGCTCGTCTGAGGACTGCAACACGATCTAAGGCAAATATTTATGGAGTTGATCGCGATTCTAGACACGCCACAAGCGCTCGAAACTGTCCGGAAGTATTGTTATAATCTATCTATTTTGCGAACAGCGAAAATATTTGCCTCTTTCGATACCAGAGTAGGAAACGGATCGTCGGCGAATCCTATCCGACATCGAAAAATTAGGCAGATACGAACAACTCGCAACGGAGCGTTGCCCCCGGTCGAGGTGCAGAGCGGTCGGTTCGATCCGGACATCCGATTAGAATGACACGAGGAGGACACGTTCGCCGGCGAGCGTTCATTATTTCTGCCGGATCGATCTAACTTGTGTGATCCAGAAAACGTATCACGCTCATCAGGAGCCCAGGACCGTCCGGGTTCTATCGTCCTGGTGTTCGCCGGGGACGATCCTCGGCAAGAAGCTAGGAGTTTGGAGTACCTACTTGCAGTCTACTCACCTCCCGCCAAAGTTCTCCGACGAGACTACGACCTGCACACGACGTAGGGAAGGTTTCTGTTGAAACGTGGATCTTCTTCGATCACTGAAGCCAACTTGGGTTTCGGCGCCGTCGGTGTCTTCGGTTGAGAGGGTGTCTCTGAGAGAAAAGTCGGGCGATCCCGCTGTCGGACTTCGGAGCGAGCGGATCGGGGTGAACATTCACGCACGTCCCGCTAGACGGCGCCAGCTCTCTGGGGTAAGAGAAAAATCCCGATAGTGAAGAAGATCTACACAAGATCTATCCGCCGTCTGATGACGCGTTTTGTAAGGTAGAACGCTGCTTTTCCGCGCTGGCGGCAGAATCCTTCGGAGAAGTTCCGCTAGCGCAGCAAGCTCGATCCAGACCGTCACCCTTGATCCATTGAGCACGATTCTTGACTCCGAAACACGTGTTCATCCCGATACATCATCGACTAGGGATACCCCCAGTGAATTATCTGTGATCCGACTGACTGCCTTCCTCATGAGCTCCCAATCCAATTTTCGCTTCCCATCTGATCAGCTCGGCTCCGGGTTATGAGCAGAGTATCCTTCGACACCTTCTGATAGCGACAGTCGAGCTGGTCCTGGAACGCACCCTATGTTCTTCTTTCGCTTTCTCGATCCTCCCGAGTTTCCGCAAGCCGCGAGGGGCCATGATGAATGATCGCGTTTTCTCCTATGTAAATGCGAATCGTTTGCGATTCGTTCAAGCCGATTGTTCAAACTACGCCTCGAACCCACAGAAATTCGTGCGGGGTAACGTCTGCAGGAGATGGGAGACCTTCGCTTTCGGCATTCCCCTCGCTCTGCTATCACAGAACTGCAAAGTCGTGCTGCAGATTGGATTATAAACCACGACCAGAAGATAGAGCAGAGCGTGAGCGATCGACGATCGGCGCTCTAGCCGAAGACAGACGCAAACGAGCTCTTCGGAAGGATGAACGCCGGAGTAAATCTCAAATTCATAATCTAGAGAATTGACTTCGGAATATCTCTCGCGAGGAAAGTACCGGAGGGGTTGACGCTCAGTTGGAAGCGTAGTTGTTCAAACTGATTTATTCAAATAATTGATGATGTTTGGCTTCTCCGCAATACAACCATGATATATGTCTCATCATCACGCCGATTATTTCACGCATGTATGTACAAAAACCATAAAGTTTTCCGCGAAGAGAATTTCGTTAGTCTGTCTCAAAATGCTCGAGGAACTGTGGAAGAATGATCCGGACTTTCCTGATTTGCACATTCAATCTTCGGCTCTGATCTCCCGCTTCAATCCTGAGCAGTGGCGCTCAGACTTGTGCCAGCGTCAGCAAATTGAGCATGAGCACAAGCAGTCCGATTGACGGAAGCAGAGAATACGATGCCGTTGTGAGATATTGAGCGTCGCAGGCTGGCGGACACACGACGTTCACAGTTTCTGCAATTACGTGTTATCGTCATTATCTCCACCGACTGTGGTGCAAAACATGCGGCCACAAAGTGAATCAGAGAGTAGCATCGTCTCAGCGAATGTAGGCGAGTCTGGGATCTATGAGATTCTATAGCATCGAGCGGTGCTCTTCCGCGACAAAACTCGCTTATCGCTCCGAGATGGAAAAAACAACTGTCGTTCACAGTAAGTCGCTAATTGAGCTTGTTTCGATCATCCTGACACCAAGCTCACAGAAGTCCGGATGAGAATACTTCCGTCGTTTCTATGATGAGGATTATGAGGCCAAGGAAACTCAGAGGACAGACGAACGCAACTCATTTGAAGATAAAACCTACCGAAAAGTTCGATGCTGACGTCAGAGGAGCCGAGTTTGTTGATCGCTCTGGAACAAAGAGAAGTCCTTCAAATTCGCTCTATCCACTCTATTCCACCTTGAGATTGTTCGTGTGAGCGAGGATCTCGATCAGCTCTCATCACCTCTTCTCCATGCAGTCGACTGCATGCCACGGAATGGTAGTCATCAGGACTTCCGAAATTAGAGGCCGTGTAGCAAGATTCTTCCGTTGAGCGGAGGGCCTCATACTGCTCGGCACGCACTGCACACAAGCCGACGCATCTCAATACATCATTCCGTCACATCAAGATCACGGAAACCCAGGGCACCCTTTTCCCTTATCTGCCGCTATACCCGGGCTACCGGAAATTCCCCCCCCCTCCGATTACGTGTACCCAAAAAGTATCACTACGTTGCTCGTGCATGTTCGAGTCTCACCTGCAAGTGTAATTTCCGTACTGTTTCTTCTCGATGGCGATTATCCTCAAGACAGAATCCGTGAACTCGTCCGCGGTAGCGAATATGGATATTTTGTAATGCTGGTTGTCGGATATCTGAGAATCGGTTTCGAGGTCAATCGGGGGGCAACTTAACCGGAAGTCTCTTATAACTGGCTCCACTCTCGAGGACACGATCCTCCGACTCGTTGGAGAGGTGTCACAATGCATCGCAATTCGGAGTCAACGCTCGCCTTAACAAGATTCTCAGTCAGATCTCGAAGCTACAGAAGTAGCACCTTCGAATGACCGCTGATTCCGAGTAGCGTACCTGATAGCCGTCTTTGTACCACTGGATAGACGGTGAGGGGAAAGCCTCAACATGACACATCAAATCCATCGGGTACTGCAGGGCTTGACCGTAGCTGGAACGAAGATTCGGTGTTTTTTGTCGCGCAGGTTGAAGAATCGACGAAATCGTCTCTGATGAAGTATGTGAATTTGCAAGATACCTCTCATCATATGATCCGGGCCAGAATCCAAAGGATTATATTTAAACAGATGCGCAAAAAAATCGAGGCTATTATCGGAGATTGGTCGACTAGACCCACTAGGGCACTAGGGTATCCACCTCGGAGCTGGGTGGGACACGAGGCCCCCAAGACCTTGCTTCATAGTGCTAAAGTATAGAAGCGCATCACCATTCCGGAGCCCAGCCCCACACAGATCCGAACCTGCCCTCCCCGGAGGAATTCCGGTTACTCCCTTGACTGGACCACATACCGTTGCCGATCTGCTGTGACGTAGGGAGCGAACTCCACCTCCACACCGACGTTGCGCCGAGCACCTTTCCCTACACGGTTGTCCGCAATGCAGTAATAAGTGCCGCGATCGTCCTGAAACGGCGTGGCCGTAATTTTTGACCCCATCGCAACAGCTTGGAGGTCGAATACTTGGAGAATCAGGTTTTGAAGATACGGATTTCGGTAAATTTTCGATTGCGATGCTTCGCGGAGGATTCGCGAGTCATGGAAATTGAACGTCATCTTCTGGGGCTCCGAGAGATTCCATTCAACGAACCTTGGTAACTCCGAATATCCTCAGAACATTTCCTCGGTATATCGCTCCGCCAGTTGGCAAAAGATCATTATTCTCCCGACGCCACGTTATGCGGGGCGGCGGAAATCCCTCGGAGTAGCACTCTAAAGAGGCATTTGCTCCTGTAAAAGCATCAGAAATATAGCGGAGGACTTCGGACACGGAAAGGACATTTATGGAGACTTATTCTGCTGACTCGTTTTGCCAAGCACGACGATCGATCGACGAAGGATCGAGCTTGTCCCGGGGGTGACTCCCTGCTCTCGAGCCGGCCGAGTTCGTTCTCCCCGATCCCCATCACCGGATGTGTCGTCTCGAGACCGTCAGGAATGATCGCTGACGTCAGGAGCGCGTGCATCTGAGCTCGAAATAAGCGGAAAAGCGAACCTGTCGACGTAATGATGGATCTGGTAGAGTTGTCGGAAATTATTGGCGGAATACGCACGTGTAGCCACACATCAGCGGTAATTTTGTGAGTTGATGATGTTGTCACCTGAAACGTAGAGTCGGGCGAGGCTGAGTGACCTGATGAGCGTGACGCGGCATGCCGGTAATTTACAGGAAAGGCTAAGAGACCGCATCGCGGCAAAATCGCATGACCAACTTGCCTGACATTGGTAGAGCCCCGTATCGGTTTCTTGGATTTTAGAAATCTGCAACGTGTATGTTGAGGAGACGTCGTCGTGCCGGATACTAAATCGATGCTCGGGTACGATCACCGAGCCCCCTGAGAGTAGAGTTTAGCAGAATACTTCAGGAAAGATGGCCCGAATCGCTTTCTTCTCAGAGCTTCTTTCAGAGAGTCAACATGCATGAGACTCAGAATCGAGTTTGGAAAGATGTCCGAGTAAAGAGACGAACTCCGCTTGTTCGGAAATTCCTCGACTCAAGGATTTCGTTAGACCAACACACCTGTTGATATAATAGTTGGGCTTTCGGGATGTCGAGGATCGATTCTCACCCAGAGAATCGGATAACTTTGCGCGTACTGTACCGAGCATTCCAGCTCCGTGGTGTCTCCGATGTTCACGACTCTCTCCTTGGAGATGTACGAAATCGTCGGATTCTGCTGAGCGCGGGCTGGGGACGAATACGATCAGATCCGCTGAAGATATTCCCGATCGCTCGGATGACGCCCGGAGGCGCACGATGACCGTCGGATATCTGAGCTCATCGGCAGAGCGAAAATCTACACGGGATACTCACCCAGTGCGAGAACTACCAACGATGTCAGGAGCTTCGTCACACACATCTCGTCGAATTCGAGATCTTCTCAAGTCGGAACTCTCATCTCATCGCGCCAGCAACGGATAGGACTTCACTAGAAGCAGACAGCGTTCTCTTGTTTAGGGTTTGACGTAATCGACACAAAATTTCTGTTTCAGAAGCGGGCTTTCCTACCCACTATGACTCATAGCGAAGTAGACAACATTCTATCAACGGTTCCGGAACTCGGACTCGAGCTGAGCACTCACAGGAACGAGGAGCCTGGGTCGATCGCAGGTGAATGCCGTGCCCCACAACGTGAACGAACCGAATCCGCTGACGCTAAGCGCGACGCCGGAGGGATAGGGCGGCAGCGCTGCTGTGTAAGGTTCTGAGCAGAGACCCTCAGATCGAAATGTGTCGCCCTCATGAATTCTTGCGTTTCCGTATACGGATAGACCTCCACCCCATCAATCCGCGGCGCATCACAAGAATACCCCGAATGATCTAGGAACGGGAATGCTGAGAAATTCCAGGATAACCGAGCTTTCGACGAGAACTCAGATGAGCTGCACTGCGCTTCACGGGGCCTCCGGCGCATGCGCTGTGCCTTCGCGGGCAGGGTTCGAATGACGGTAATGAACCTTTGAATACACATAGGCCACTTTCTGATATTTCCTTGAAAAATTGAAAGAGTCCTGATCTGACCCTGCGGAATCCTTCTCTAATGAGTGATCTGCCCTCCTCCCTCAGGATATCGTACCGGAACAGATATAGACAGAGGACAATAAGAGACGCGAACATATGCTCTACAGATTATGTTTCCTTCCAAAGCACCCCGAATCCCTCGATATTGCGATTTATTCAGCGGACATTCCTCGCCTCATTAAGGCGTCTGGCATCGGAATAATGCCAGGAATGCGATTCGAGATAATTTTCTCAGCGAACCTCGAGCCTGTCTTTTCCGGCTGGGAACAGTGCAAGCACTCTTGAGTGATTCCTGTCGATCTATGTACACTCACGATGGCTCAAGTCGCGAAGTCTCACGAAAAGTTTCTCTACTTCGTCAATGCAACTTCCAGTGCAAGGTTCCGGCGTTCACGCGGATCATCAGTCCGATGGAATGTTGTTTTGTTTCCCGGAGTCGCCATGGGAACGATCTACGCGACTGATTGCTGAACGAAATTTCGAACGCAGCGATTTCTGCCCGGCCACGAAATGACGCTCATTCTTAGTCAAGGAATGAACTCTAGGTCGGTCCCGAGTTCGAAATTGAATCGTTTCGAGACCCCCATCCATTGAGTGACTGGCATGAATCCAGGCTTGAGAGATGTTATTTTCCGCAATACTCGTCCGGCAGCCTACTCGTAGTACCTCTGTCTCTCCCTCTCGTTTTCGCTCTCTGGGAGAAGAGAATTATTTTCGGGCTGTTCCGAGCCTGCCTCGGTCCCCGGGTTTCTCTCCTTTTGCGGAAAGCATTCCAGGCGGGGGGACTCCTCGATTCGCCGATGCTTCCCGGCGAACAGAGGCTTCGTCTCGATCGCAGATCTGATGGAGATTCAGAGCGTGGTGTCGTCAGGGCTAGACACCATCAAGGAGATGATGGAAGTTTTCGGAGCACCTGATGGTCAGCTTCTCATCAGGTCTCGCCCGAAATGTCCCGAGCAATCAGTGAATACTGATAAACAAATGGGAGCTAGATCCAGGAATGTGCACCTGTTCGCCGCGCACCCAAAAGGCGCCTATCCACCACTCACAGTGGGATTGGAGCCGAGGAGCACTCGGAGTGGACTACACGCGTCAAGCGTGAGGGAGCCGGTCGTCTGATGCTGAGCTTTGCCCTGTCAAGATTTCTCGTGACATGAGCGGTGCGCGTGAACCGGATCCTTGCTCTATTTTTATCATGGGTTTATGAGGGCGCACCCCCGGCAGTCAGAGCTGTGAAGAGAATTTTCGAAATTAGCAGAGTTCTGAACGCGAGACCAGAATACTGCGGGTCGATTCCGGCTGCGGCCGGAGGCATCAAATATCTCATCCGAGGCGGAGGAATGTCTGTCTGAACCCTGTTCACCCGCCCCTGACCACCCTTTTGAAGCGTAGACCTAAGGACCCGACGCGGAATACTCCGATCCTCTCGTTGCTCGGAATGTAGAAGTACTCTGCGCGCCCTTACAGCAGTCTCCGTTCCGGTCAGTGTCCTTTCCCCGAATTCCCGGCATCTCCGAAGCCCACGGGAAAACAAGAACTGGAGACTCATCAAGATGTGAGCATCAGCTCTCTTTTTCATCTGGGATAACTCTGTCATTGATCGATACTAAGTAACGGGAGAGAGCGTTCGCGATGCTGATGGGGAGCAGGGGAGAAGATAGGCTCGGCTTAATCCGAATTCGATATCGCATAAAAAACTGTAATTGGAGTAATTAATGAGATGATAGAGACTGAATTCTAGGGAGCTTCGTTTTAATCAACGATTCGAGCAATAATTGTGAATCTGACTGGGACTCGTCATTAAATCGAATCCGTCTAAGCTCTCTATATTCGTGACCGATCAATTGAAAGCGTCAAAAATTCTAGGACTTCGGCAATATATCCGTGAGGTCGATCCACCAACACACAGTTGCTGGATCATGCTCGCAGGCAGTCTCGAGAGCCTTCCATCAGGATCATGCCCGGGGGTTGATGATAATATTCGTTCAATCACAGTAGTCGCCCGAGAAAAATGATCTCTTAATGACGTATGAAATATCTGTTAACAATCATTCTCATTTGACTGTATCAGACCAGGCGAGGATCTGCCAGATGCGAGTCCGTTTCCCGAGACGAAATTCAGACGTGCACCTGAGAAGCAGACGCGTTCAATGAGCGAATCCTTTCAATAAACACGAGAAGAAGACGCAGAGCCGTCTGAGCCGTAGGATGGCGTTCTTTCTGGACGACTTAGTTGGAGTGCCGGTAGATCGGGAGATATGATTCCTTGAACTTCCTCTCTCCACGAGCTCGAAGCGTTACGCGAGAGACTCCTTGATCCATGGAGCCATTGCAATCACTAGTATTGGCTCAAGTAGCGGGCTGACGACACTCGCAGCTCCAGAGTCCGTCATCGTTCCGACCATGATGTTCGCAGTTTGCCTGGCGGCTTTCGATCAGAGTGTCTTCTAATCTTCAGAGGTTCTCAGAAAATAAACCAAAACAAACGTCTCGCAGCTGCGGTGGACTCCTCTCCGCAAAGAAACTCCTTTCTCAGACTTGGTGAGCAGAAAACAGGAGGTCGAGACGAGGGGTGTTCAGAGTCCGCTATTCGAAGCTCGGGTCCGTAGTGTATTCGTGTGACCTCGTTCGAAAGTGACTTTTCGATAGTGTGATAGTGTAGCCAAGAGGTGTATCTCTTCCGTGTGCTTTACCATGCCAGTGGTCAGATCAATGACAACATAGAGTTCGAGATGGGTATGGATTCACTGAGTCTGCTCGAGAATCTGCTGCCTTCCGTTCTCATCGATTGGACGCCGCTGAATACTCATGGATACACCGAGCGTCATGCTCTGCTCTTCCGACTCAACAGCAATATACAGAAAACCGTATACGATGCATTACGAGAGCGCCGATTGAAAATGAAGCCTTCAAGGTATGTCGAAGCCTCGCTGAGATATTCGATATTCATACTCGGAATGCAACATCAATCCCATGCACAAATCGCTCTCTTCCGTCAGACGATGGGTCGACCCGTCGCAAGAGTAGATCGTGAGGAATTTTAATCGTTTCAGGTTTCTAGGAGGGGCTCTTACTTTATGGAGGAATAATGACGACTTCCGAATCCGCGAACACATTGAGTTGGTAGATGATGTTTCAGAAGCGTTTTCGAAAGCTTTCCACGGGAATCATCCATGGAAGTTGATAATCGTCGACAGGAAGAATCTAGCCCTTTTAGTATGTGATTCTCTGCTGTTCCCAGTGTTTGCGGAAGCGGCCAAACTCTGCACGCGCGCCCGGATCCTGGTAAGTAATCGGCACATCTATCCAAAGTTCCCTATCACAGAGGGTCGGAACCTCGACGACGGGGGTAGCTCAGCGCCAACCCATTGGGGGAAAAACACTCGTCTATCTCACCGAAAGCGATCGAATCGAGATTTTTTGGCCCCGAGAGGACGAGCAAGCGCTTCCGATGTATCGAGTTGGTCTCACCTCGACAAATCACTCAGCAAGAAAAATTGGCTGGACTTTGATCTTTGAAGATCTTTATTTCTCTACGAGTCCGCGCGGGAACCGGTTGCCCTGTACTCTTGAGTGGGAATGTCCGCATCCTGCGATACTCGCAGAGATCAAAACGAAGCCAGGAGTGTCCGAACTCTGTCCAAGATGATTTTGCTGTCGACGTGACCGGGAAAGACCTCGAGTGTCTGGTTCGAGTACTTGTAAGCGTTCAAGCAGTCTCCGATCTGGAAATTTTCATGAGCTCAGTTTTTCTCGAGAATTTCTCAAGAAATAATCCGGAGTCCTTAATCCCAAAGTTATGGAAATCGTCCGCACCAGATCTGACAGAAGCGCTAAGTTGTAGAGCGGTTCGAAGAGGTGAGGACCCAAGCGATGTGATGTTTCAAAATTGAGTTTTGCCTGCTCGGGAATCAAAATCCCCAGATTGTTATGGCTCTCGGCGTGGTCGTTGTTATGAGCAATCGCCAACCGCAGACACTGGATTGCCAGTGTTTTGTCTCCGGAGTTCTGGAATTTGAAAAGAACTATTCACGGACGCACTACCGGAGGGGCCGCAGCTGCTTCAAATGTCGCTCAGCTCCGCGATGCCACACGGATCGAGGGACGCCGGAAGTAGGTTCCCTCATCCCGACTAAGGTCATTCAAGGAACGCACGGTGTTCCCGATTTTGTTCTGACCTGTTTTTCTAGAACCTTCCCGATACTGTCATTAGTGTCAGTTCACGCGCTACGACTTACGATGGCGATGTGTGACAAATTGTACCAAATGTCGGCCGTGGTGGCGTCATCCTTCGATAGTTGCAGCGCTCTCTCTACGCAAGCGATTGACAGGTCGAACTGTTGAGCATAGAAGCAACAGAGCGCTATGTTGATGTAAATCTGGAAAAACGTAGTGAATCCCATTGAGACTCAAAAATCCACGGAATCTCTTTCGCACCCTCTGGAGCTCCCTTATTCTTCTCGACGCCGTCATGAGCCGATGATCATCCTCCAGCCTTTGCTCTCAACTTGGAACAGATCATTAGATAGTCAATTGTATCGTTGCTCAGATCGGTATGCAGGAGATTATTTGACGATTCGATTACAAACCTCCGCCGTGTGCAGTCCGATTTGGAGCAGCCGTCGGAAGAATCGTAACGCGAGCTCGGGCTGATCCGAGTAGAAATGATTTGTGGCGATGCAAGCCATTGCTTCGACACTCACTGAATCGGTGCTGTCGGAACGGAACAATATCGTTTTTCACTCTGCTGACACCTGTAGACGACCCGGATAGTCTCGGGAGCAATGTAGACTGAGCTTACCTTAGGACATCCTTGTAGAATTTTACCGAGGCGTTGAGGTCGTTGAGCAGCTCGTGAACGCGGGCGATGTTTGTCAGAAGGAAAGAGTCGTTCGGAAAATTTTCCAAAGCCGATCTGTAGACTTCGAGAGCCCCGAGGGGCTGATCCCACTTCAGGAACAGCTTGCCCAGCCACAAAGAGGTTTCCACCATCGGCTGTTGAGTGTTGGCCGATCGGAATTGTTTCTCGGCGTCTCTGGAAGTTGCTCGGTGAGTCTCGATCAAGCCGTAAGCATGGCGTCGCGTCGCCGCTCCGGCATGAGCGATCCATCGATTCCGGAACTCCTCCTGAATTTGCCCGGTGTCTCCCATGTGGCTAGGCCTTGATCGGTCTGAGTGAGGGGGTGTTGGGAGGGATTAAATTCCGGCAAGAACTTGCACAGCTCACCTGAACATCCCGAGGCGGTAATAGCATTTCCCCAAACTCAGTTTGAGCCACCAGTCGTTGAACTTCGAATGTTGACTGGCCTGAGCGGCGATTTCCAATGCGTGGCGAACTTCATTCTCGTGATAGTACATAAAATTGAATAAGGCTTTCGAGAGCGCCGGTTTTTGTGCGTACTTCGATATATTCAGACGTGCAACATTGATGAATGGTTCGCCCGCTTGGCTGAGCATCGAGGCCTGGCGACGGAGAATCAAAAGAAATCAGTCACGAAGTTCTTCTGTCTCAGCTCTGGCTCGAGTTGCTATGATCCGATTACTCACCGTGCCCATTCGAACGTAACGGCCTGAAGATGAAGTTACGGGCCGTGCCGACATCGCCGTCCTCGCGGTTTTCAGGGCTTTCTCAATTGAGGCGGTCCCCCCCTGACTACCGGGTCGCACCATTCCTGTGAAAGGCCTTCCTGATTGAGTCATTGGGCGGACCATCTGATTCAGACCTGAGGCCGCGGTCGCAGTTCGAAGGGATGTCCCAGGTCGGGCAACTTGTGCCGTGGCGTTATCGTCGAGAAGGGATTCCGCTATCCCTTCTTCTTCGATCTCCAGATCATCCACGTGCACCATACGAGTCAGGGCCATAGCCTTGAGAATCCAAGCTGCTTGATCGTAACTATTATTGTTAAGGGCGACTTCACAACTTTCGACGCATTTCTCATACTTCAGCTGACGATACTGAAACAGAGCTCGACACAGAGGATCGAGCTCCACCATTTTGAGCTGTTCAGCTCGCTGGATTCCACGGGTATATATGTACACCCGTTTCGAGCCCCGGGAGAGCTTACCGTGGACACTAGTTGTCGTACTGGTAGCCTAGGCAACCCTCCTGCGTTCGGAGATGAGCGGTCGAAGGACCTCGAATTCCGGTCTTCCCGCGCCGCGCGGGAAGCGATTTCGGTCCCGGTCTTGAGGCTAGAAGAACAGCTTTGAAATTGAACCCATGGTTGCCGTAGGACGTGACCCGGATAGTGACGGAAAGATCGAAAATACTCTGTCATATTTCACACCGAAATCGGGTTTCGGAACTCTGGTTTTCGCAGGGCTCGCGATTTCAAACGTATCGAAACACTGTGAATAGATGGTGCTCCTGCGGAATCAAGACGATATATTGAGCAATCGCTTCTTCCTTTCAGAAAGTGCCATCGGTTTGCGGCGCGCGCAAACCGGAAGGATCGCCGGAATTCCATTCATACACTTTCCATCAAGATCCGACGCCGCTGAAGATGATTGCGGTCAAGTGTGCATCTACAGTGGAGAACGTCATGCTCACCGCTCTTATACAATGTCTCCGGTCCCTGGACGAAAATTTCGCGTATCTTCTACCTGCGGGCTCAAGTGCCTACGCGTTCGAATCTCTCCCACGAGACCCAGTTGCTTGTTTGAGGTAGGTTCCATTTCTCCTGGACTCAGCTCAATTCGCTGTCAGACGAAAAGAGCGCTATGTGAAGAATAGGGCGGTGCGCTTGTGGCTCCCATGAAACTGATTTTCCCGAATTTCACGCGAAGGCGGATATCACGCGGCAAACACCATTCAAAATTCACTGTGGACGTGTCGAGTTCCAAAGCAGCAACTGTAAGCTTCGTCGATGGAAACTCCGAAAACGATCTCCTATGGCATCTGACGTCACCTACGTACCACATTGGTGAGTACTGAGATACAGCCTGCGCTCCACGAGCACAGGCAGCTGAAGAATCTTTTCAAGGACATTCCACGCTCAGAATATTCACCAGGAGGAAGGGTCTCAAAAAACAACCTCCGTCCTTTCAGGTCTTTCGGTTAACGTGGTCATCTCGGACACTGAGGGCCTGGTCTTCACGACATCATCGAGCCAGCTGCCGAAATCGAAGTTGCTAGCGCTAGAGGAGCTGTTCAGCTCGAATTTGACTTTTCTCATGATGTCGCTAAGGATTAGCTGGCCCGACGTCGCCCCGCTGGATCCAAAACTGAAAATGCACTTCGAAACGCTGTGTGAATCATCGACTTCATAATTAATGTCTACGACTCTCAGTAAGGGAGATCTCCGACAAATCAGAAGAGAGACTCATTCCCCGGAAGACGAACTCTTATAATTATTCGCTCATCAACCCAACCGCACATCCATTCAATACTCTCCGGAGTCCTCTCATAAACTCCTCGAATCATTCCTAGCAAGAGTCAGGCTGTGAGGTATAGCTCAGCCAAGTCAGGCAAAGAGATTATCCTCAGCCAAATTCAGTTGTAAATAGTGAACGGATTGGGAGACGGTTTCCCTCCGAGTGTTTCTGTGGAGCAAGAATCAAGGCTTAGTTTAATAAAGAACTTATTTATAAGAGCTTTCCGAAGAACTTGCATTTATTTTCATTGTCCCGCACATCGGATACTCGAAATTCATCTTGATCCACTTAGTCGAGCAGTCAATGGGTGGCGGAGGGCTCTCTGCGTTTCGAGTGATTTTCTGCTGTTCGCCCTCTACGCTGACAGTTCCGACTCCTGTAGAGAGCCCACGAGCACTCTATGACGCGAGTGATACGACACCAGCAGGCTTAGTGATGATTACGTTCGAGCTTCTCGGAGATTAACGACGAGTCGCTTCCGGCTATTTTCGCAGAGTGATCCGGGAATGCCAATTACACATGAGGAGGGACAGACCGAATCGGTATTTGAAGCTTAAAACTGAATCGAGCTCTTGTACGACGGGGAATTCGGGGAAAGCTTAGAGAATGAAATCGCGATATCTCGAATTGCCAAGCAAGACAGCATGCAAAGTAGACGTGACCGTGAAACGATCGGCAGACGAGTTAAAACATGAAGAGGCCGAATATTCAAGCAGAAAATGCTCGAAAAACTAGACATAAGGATGCGAGTGAGTGCCGAATGGCTAGTCCCGTTCAGCGCGTCCTTAGCAAAATTAATTCCGGGATACTCTCGGCGAACTCGTTCTACTCGCTGCTCGCTGTTGCCGGCTATCTCAGCGATGATGGGATCAGCGACAGCCATGCGTCACGAATCTTTCATCTCTCAAGGCGCCGCTTTCGGGAGGATCGGATGTTGCTCATCCGGAATGAAGATACCGCCCTTAATCAATGAGATGGAGAATGGTATGGGGAGACCTAGAATAAACTTAAGGATTGGAATCAGCTCTCTCGCTCATTCGCATCGAGATCTGAGATGGATGACTCGCTCCCGATCCGCTTTTGCGATCCTCCGAATAATCGAGATACCTCTACGAGCTAACCAGCTCAGAATATCGATCAACGAGAGGCCGATCCAAACTCCGAAAGTCGCCCCCATGTACGCCATGAGCGTCTGGAAGTTGATCAGAGGACTGACTTCAAGGACCTCGACGTTGAACGTTGAAAACCGAAATTTCACGCGAAAGTTCGTTTCTTTTTCTGCGGCTTCAATGTCCGGTATCGGAGCTATCCTCGCGAGTTTCACGTCGTACCGTATTTCCCTGCACGGTACGCGGCATTTCGCGTAGCACGCTCTGTAGCCGGGCCCTCCTATTATCAGTTGCTTGCAGTACTCGAAACCTCGGGTTGCGTTCAGGCAAACCGGGAGTCCGATGGAACCGACGAACTCGTGCGTGTATGTTATGCAGCCGCAGAGAGCGAATTCCTGCTGATACAGACATTGTTGGACGCATGACTCCATCGAGTGTCTCCCGTTCATGTCCGCCTGGTAGCCCATCGGTTCGTATTCAACGCAGTCGGACTCGAACGGGGCTGGTAATCTCTTGATCTTCTGTTGTCGAATCGCGACCTCGTGAGAATAGCCCGGGCGCAAAGAGACGGAGGGAATTTCGAGCAGCGGAGCGATTCCCGCTTCGACCAGAATCACCGGAACGCTCTGCGAACGCATGAAAATTATCGTGTCCCGAGGCTTGACAGCGGTCCCCAGACTGACCTCTAGAGACCACGGCTCGTCACAAGCGTACTGCGGCTTTCTGGTCAAATCCAAAGTGTAACACATTTGTAGAGGTCTCCGGAACGATGTCATTCTGATGGCGTCCGCACAGTTGACGTCGATGCCACACGAGCCCGTACCTTTGAGTCGGCAGGAGAATAGATCCTCAGGATCGAAGGCCGATACATTCCTGAGTTCGGCATTTATGTTCTGTAGGTACATAACAGTCATGATGGACATGGAGCGCTTCGAGCAGTTGTTCCTGTGGATTTCGCACAATTTCGCTTTGCTCGTCCAAAAATCCACGCAGATGGTTACGGCGGGAAATTGCAGGTCTCTCTTCGGCACCTCGGTCTGACTGACTTGAGTTCGCCTCTCGAGGTATGTCGCGACCAAGTTCGACACCTGCATAATGAGGCCACTGAAACACGCAGCGTAGATCAGCAGGTTCAGAAAGCGCTTCATCCAGGCCATGAGCTTCGAGGATGTACGAACTCAACGAACTCAGTGAGCGCTCAAGACGGTCCAGGAGACCATGAATCGTAAGCTTTATTTGGTCATGGACAATGCGATCGGGCATCTAGCGAGAGAGTTCCTCCCTTCGAGAGGGGTTGACGGGGGATGCCGAATTCAGAAGAAATTATTCCAGCGTCGGCATGCAGCTGAATCTTGTTGTGAACGGGATCGGATGTCTCGTTCGAAACGAACTCTCGATGCAAAATTAAGGGTAATGCGCTCAATTCGTATCGACCGTATGTTGACCCTTTCTGGAGCCTTGGCTGCTTCCGTGGATATGCAGGACGAGATGTCGAATGATCGCTCGGACGGGAAATCGTCAATATTCGAAAGGCATAAACTATAATTGGCTAAGTTTTGATGTCTCTCTATCCGTCTGTCTCCGGAGTCTTTCATCCGTGACAAGCTGATAACTCTCCTTCGTTCTCTCAACCTTGGGCTGTAGACCCTGAGCTTCCAAGCAATAGAAAGCTATATTTGACAAGACAGATGCAGCGTTCATTATCGGGTTCCGGGGAGCCTGTCGAACGTCATCCGTGATTTCCTGTCATTACCACGACGAGTCGCATGGAAACGCATAATCTGAGCGCTGACTCGCATACGCGTTGTGTGAATGAACGCTCCGATGCCGAAACTTACTTGTGTGTCTCCAAACAGAGAGTAATGATTATCAGTGACGAGGATACGGGCTCCAAAGAATGTGGGCCTCGCGGAGATCTCTCCACAGAGGTCTCAATTTTTTATTCGAAGCCAAGAAGAAATCGGCGAGTCTTTAGGGAATCTTCTCCTTCACTTCAGCGAGCAGAGGAGCTGCAGTCTCCTTGGCGCGTTTCGCAAGAGCTCCCAGCTTGGGGATATGCTTCACCTGTTTCGCCAAGTCCGCTGTTGATTCAGGCATTTTGTCCAGCCCCGGCAGTACAGGACTCGCACTCGCACTCTTGCTGAGCGGGCTTTCATCGGTCCAGACAATGAAGATATCACACACAGTGAGATGAATGATGCCATTCACGAAATTCATCAGCAAAGAGATCAAACGAGACGAGAGGAGAGTCCCGTTGAACCGGAAAAGTGTAATCACTACTCCGACAGCCGTTATCGGAGTAGCGATGACGACGCCGAAGAGCTGAATGTAGCTGAAGTTCTTGGTCACATTCTCGACGAATGGCGTGCTCGCTCTCCCTAACATCCTCTGCATGAAGAAGAGTATACCACAGAATTGGAGCAGGAAGGCTACGATGCGAATCACCAAAACGAGGGCACATTCATGGAAGTCGAACTCGCTCATATCCGTCCCAAACATTCTCATGATGCGGTAGAACCCTCGGACAATCCACATCGTATGGAACAAGATCACTATCGAGTAAATGACCCTGAAAAAAAGATTCGCGCCGTCACTCCTGGACTCATCTCGATCACAGACGCATCCTCCATTCCATGGATGCGAGCACGATCCGCGTATTTTTCAATTGGATCTGGATGCTCCATACTTGCGGAAGTGAGGGCGCGCTTCTTTCGGCATACATGAGGAGTTTTCAATTTTCTTCAAAGGCTCAAGGTCTTGGAGTGAACTATCGATCGCGCTTTTCAATTCCTCCCACATTGCGGCTGTCGTTGTCTTCTGTAGATGGAGAGACAATGGTCCGATTCGTTCTCTGTAATGGCTCAATGCTTAAATATTCCCTATAATGGACCACAAGTTCTCGCAGGGAAATCCTCAGGAGACCCAGAGCTTATCCCGAGAAAGGGTCGAAACGCAGTAAAGCTGTGAGAGAGTCTTTCGAGCTCTCCCCCCCCCCGCCGATCGCAATGATCGACGATGGAATCGACGAGATAGAGCCACTTCGAGCGAAGTCACACGCGGTCTTTTGTTTGACCGCAGGGATGCGACGATCAATCTCAGTTTCCTCTTGAAGATCGCATGACTATTATTATTGAGTCCTCGGTGACCGGGAACCGCCTGGTTGTTCCCGAGACCCCGCTCTCTCGTCGTCATATTCGATCCTCTTACGACAATGTCAAATCGAGTGCTCTGATTGATGACCGAGCGCAAGACTCCGCTGAGTCTAATACGAGCAAAGGAGAAGGTCGGAAATGGCAGCTACGCCACCGTTAGGCGCACAAGAGAAGAGCCTCTTGCAGTCCGAGATTGATTCTCCTTCCCGCCCCAAACTCGAACGGCGGAGGAAGGGGAGCCCCGCGTTCGAACCTTGATCGCTCCGCTGATCCATTCGTACCGGGATGCCTAATAGAACATTCTTGCTCCATCAGGAATGAATTATTTTTTCCGGGGCAATGTCTTCCAAAGTCGGACCTCATACGAATCCCTCGAATTGACTCCATCCGGATGCAACTCTAGCGGAAAGAGCCTGCCTTGGGATAATCTCTCGAATGAGCACTTGGCGCCGATTTTTGAACCCGAGTGCCCTCCACCGCGAGGTGGAGCTGCAGCTTGTTTACGATTTTCGAACCCTCATGGCCCCATAATATACACCGAGAGTCGCCATCTGCGCTTGAGAAATGTTCTCGTGGGCTAAAGTGAAACGTTGAAATGAATTCGAGAGTCTTTCGCCAGATCCTGCCTGGAGTTCGACATCTCACATCGCCGTCGCGCCACCCAAAGAAGATTTGTGCGAAAACAAGAGTTTTCTCCAAAGACAGAGTCCTGAATGTTGACACGGTTCGCGCGGGTGAAGTTCTTGCCAACTTGAACGCGGTGTGGAAAGATCTCTACGGACCAATCATACAGGTGCGTAATGAGACGGACGAATATGGTGGAAGTTGCGAAATGAGAATCTCATTCTAAATTTTGCTGTCCTAGTCCTCGTTAGAGGGGGGAGACTCTCCAAGGTTCCTCCTTCGTTATTCTGCGAGTGGGAGATGGAGAACTTCTCATTCGGAGCTCGTGCCAATTCCCTTTGTTTAGCCTCGCGTAGAGAACGTTCGAATAAATCCAACCTCCCAATTTCCAGCAAAGAGGACAGAATGCACCACAGGACGGGGAGTTGAAACCCCGCCGGCTCCACGTTCCCGGGAAATCTGCATTGCGTCGGTCAAACGTCCGCTCATCTGAAAATGGATTCAAGGACCTGGAAAAGCACGGCGAGCTCATCGAGGATTCCTCGAGAATTGTGAAAGTTGAGGATTCGGAGCCCGAAGAGAGAAGAGGAAAGTTATCTAGCTTTTTGAGGAGAAACCCAACCCTCGTGAAAAAGTTTCGCACTTGTTAAGCCTGACGGGAAGTTTCCTTGTCATTGCATTTCATTCATGGAGAAATAGAAGTCTGTTTTCAAGTTTTGATATTAGGGTTATTTCTTCACTCCGTGGTCCGCCGTCTCAATGAAGGCTGTCTTCGTGTTCCTTCTGGAGCGAGACGTTGGTAGTATGACATAGAATTCCACTAGCTGAGTCCTTTGCGGAGGGATATGTCTTTCCGTACCGTCCAGTCAACTGTACATACAATGACTTTCTCATAAAGTTTCGCCTCAGATTGTCCGGATGAATATCATGCCACTCTTCTTCGAGCGATCAGAAGGAATTTTCAGATTCTCGAGGACTCACTCTGACTGCTGTACACCTTCAATAATACAGCCAGAGATGAATGTATTTCCTTAGTGTCTGTCGAGCGGGAGCCGTCAGCAAAAGACTCCCGGACTTTATCCGGAGCGGCTAGGTCGATCAAGTTCAGAACAGTCTCTCTAATCGCTTGGGACTCCTTATTTATCCATGGACCTGATCCGCAGTTGATAAATGTAATTATCCTTCACAAGTAACATATCTTCCTGATACCTTCCAACAGACTGTGATAAACAACTTATCGAGCCAGTCGTCCAGCAACAGTAGAGGGTCTGCTACTGCCAGCAGGTAGTCCCCTGCTCGTTGACTTCAGACCCGATCATATTTACACAGCATGGATCGGGGGATGCAGCGACCATCCTCCTTTTCTCTTTTTTCGTGAAGGTTTGGGACGAGCGCATCTCCGAAACTTCCTGCAGTCATCTCAGCTTTCTCCTGCAGGGGGTGTATGGTGTCGTTCTCTCCGAAACTGATTCGCGGATGGATTCGAGCCTGATTGTCGTGGGCTCTTACCTGTTCGCTCTCCCGGGGCGGTGCTTCGAGCATAACGAACGACATCTCTTCTGCGATTTCCTGAGTGCAGTGACGTTCAACTGACCGGTCAACGAAGACGCTCCTCACAGGAGGAGGAGGGGAGCAAAGCGGTGTGATATCATCTGCACCGAATCCCTAGTACATTCAGCTGAATCCCGATATACGATCTTCCCCGCCCAACCAGGTTCTTTTCTTTCCCCGCGATAACGACCGCAGCGAGCGACATCATCGCGAGTGGATCGAGTTTCCGCACTCCAGTGGTATGGGATTACCTCGAGATCGAAATTTCTTGGAGGTATAGAGTCTTGCTCATGGCAAAGTGATGAGCAGTAAACCGTGACATTCGAGTAGGTGTCGCTCCCGTCGTGAATGAGAACCTGAGCAGCGGACTCCGACTTCGCGCTCGCTGGGATATTTTGATCATATGTACTAATGTACGAATGTTTGTACACAGAAGCTCTGATTCCACCCTTCCGCGAGCCGGACCTATGGAAATCTGACCTCGAGGCCGCGACTTCGAATTAGACCCTTCGAGTTGAAGATACGTGATCTAGCGACGGGTCGAAAACGATGCGCGACCAGGGCTTAAGCCAGTCTCGAACACATCGATTCGACACAACCCAAATGTATGGTAATTCATGCAACTTCGTATGGTGAGAAAAAGGAAATTCCACTCTGCGCAACATTCCATCGCGAATCGCTCGCGGCTTCACCCGGTTCCCTGAATGGACTCAATCCTGTGGTCTGATTCCGGAGGTGGGTGCTGGCGAGCGAGGAAGCCTCAGGGAGAGAAGATCGAGACCTATCATCCAGTCCAGATGAGTCGTACGACAGCCTGGCTGATCGCTTCATGGTCCGCGGGTCTGCTGCTGCTGCTGCGTCGGCTCGACCATGGCTCTGTACGGACACTGACCGGATAGACCTCCGTTTAATCGACAGCCCGGCGGTGGCTTCTCCGGCAGGGGGTTCTCCGGAAGACATCCAAGGTATCCCCACAGACCCGGCTACGGCTATGGTCACGGACGACCGAGCTATCGACCCCATGCGGTCTGATGATATCGTCGATTCCCGAAGACGTGCACAAGGCGGACTCTCTCTGCGAACTCCGCGATCAAGAAAAGTGGATGCCCTCACTGTAACATATTAATTGTAGAATTCTGAGCTGTGGGATGACGATCTCTTGACCGACGATCGAGTTTCCAAGAACTTCGAGGAATTCCTCCGCCTCCCCCGGTACTTACCATGCAGCAGTTACCCGCAACGATCGTTCGTCAGGGTGGGTGACCACAGCCGACATTTCCGCGTAAGTTCGAGATGATTCTCATCGATGATCTGTCTAGCACATATATTGATTGCGGAAGCCCCCGCCTCCTGCGACCTCAGGAGAATCAAGCCATGATATAGGTTGCGGGAGGTACTCCACGCCTGAAGAGCTCTGCTGTGTATTCTTGTATCCTTAGAGCTCGTATCCCGGAGCATGCCGGTTCGAAGCAAGATCCGAGTCAGGCCTGAGGCGGCATATGAATAAAGGTAGAGAATAGAAGGGCAAGGTGAGGTTAAGACCCGAGACAGATGGTCTTTGAGGCGCTTCTTGGATGGGGCAAAAGAAGTGGAGACTCTCACCGAGAGTGGCAGGTCTTTCCAAACAGTTGAGAGTTGGCACAGCGGGGAAAGGCGGCAAGATTTCATAGGGAAATGTGGAAATTCGATGAGACGTCTTCGAAAATCACGTCCTGAGTTCAAGACATACGGAGCAGGAGAAAGGGGGAAGAGAGTGGATGCTTGACCCAGTGATAAGCAAGGCAGGAGATATGGTAGATATGTGTGGCCCATGTATATCGAGGATGAAGTTAGATGACGGAAGAGTCGAAGGGGGGTTCAAAAATCGTACGGAGACCTTAGCTTCGTCTACCCTCCGATCATCCACCTCTAACCTATTAGGGCCTCCTCGAAACGGTTCAGCATCCGAGCTCACGAAATTCGACGAACTCCGATATTCTTGCGAAATTTCGCCCTCTCTACCTCGGCTCTCTCGCTGAGATTCGGAGCACCTACTCGTCGATTCGAGAGCTCCAAAGCGAACTCTCTTCTCCCGAGCATCACGAGATGAGGCGTGTCTGGAAGAGCTCTTCATAAGTAGCGATCGACGATCTCTCGAATTAACGATGCGTCGGAAGCGTATTCAGTCTAGAAGTCACCCCGTCGCTTGACCAGCCGTTCACGGAACTCCGCGAGATTGAAATGAGTATCCAAAACGACGCTGCTCTCCGTGAGGAACTCCTTGGATGTCGCCTCTCTAACCACGTGATAGTGGAGGGAGCGGAGAGCCTGGCCCGGAGACTTCCATGTCAGAGCTCTGCTGCGAGCCTGCGAGTTATCATTCGACGACTGCTTTCTGCGTGCCAGCGAGGCTCGTGACTCGTGACTGACTGCTGAATAAGTTCGTCCTTTCCCTCCCTATACGATTGCAGGCCGCAGTTCTGCTATAGGTAGCGAAAAGGTTCCTGTGAATTAGACACGATGCCTTCAGAAATTCGATCTGCCTCAGATTCTTATGGCGCTCGTCAGAAAAGCTCTGAGCCTCGAGGCCATGATTCGATTGTTTTTTGAAGCGCCATGGAGATCCTCCCTATGATAAAAATACGGAACTCGGGGGTAAGTCACGTCTGATGTTGACACGGGCCGATCGCGATACCTCCGCGACCGGTCTTACGGACATTCGAATTCGCACGTGTGTTCCAGAAGCGTGTTGCACTCAAGCGGAAATCGTTCCAACAGAGACCGGCGGTTTCCGGCGGAGTCTTCAGTTTGCCTCCGGTCCCGAGGACGTCGTGTCTCTCGGGCGAATACATATACAGTCAAGTCTTCCGAAGTTATAATTCTCGGGAGACCGATTTCGGAGAAAATTATAAGTTATAAGTTAGCGAAGGCTCATGTTTTTTCCTGTTCTTCCTCTTCTAGCGATATTTTATTAATATTTCTATTGTGAAAGTCTATGTTATAAGTTATCGGAGCGCTGCTGGAAATTGGCTCAAATTATAACTTAGCGAGGGTTTTCAATTTAGGGCGGGTTCAATTTAGGAAAACTTGATTGTATTTTTTTTTCTGTTGGAATTCTCCTTGATAAGTCTGGTGAGCATCGGTTTATCTCATGCGCCCCAGGCTCCTAAATCGGACCTTTTCGATTCTCCTCATTCGGCGAGCATCGACGAGAGTGTCGCGACTCGCGAGACGTGGGTATCCGTCGAAATGCTTTCAAGACGACGCCGTGCCCCAGTCGACTCGAAGGTTCACGAAAAGGTCAGTGCCTGAGACTGGCCCCCAAAGCTCCACCGACCCTTGGCGAGTATGGCGTGGTAATCCATAGCGACTCTGCAGCTCGGAGACCTCTGATCTCAGGGTGCGAGTATGCGCCGGGAAAAGCTCCCTCCACGTTCAGGGAGCTTGTCTGGTTGTACCTCGACTTGACGGGCTGGTACCTCCAGCCGCCATGGTCGGGGCAGGTGCCGGCGCCGTTGTCGTGGTGATCTCTCCGTATCGCGAACACAGACAAACGAAAACGGATATGAGGAGGGGAATCGAGCACTCTTCAACCTGTGAAGCTACCGGGAACTCCGTGGTCTTTTATTGGAACAGAAGAACGTCCCTTATGGGCAGGGTCACGAGTCGGGGATCGCGCTCTTGAAAAACTTATGCTCAGGGCTGTGCGTTTTGTGCGCGGGAAAGAGCGGAATATGCGGAAAAATACATATGCAGGGAAAAGACGTCATTCCCATCTACTTCATTGGTGCACGTGAGATAGGCGAGAAGCACGGAAACTCTCTCGCTCAATTAGATGTTCTCATAGATAGCGACCAGCGATCTCCTTGCTCCCATATTCTGACCCGAGGTTCATTTGAATATACAGAAGAATTACTCATTGCTCGAAAGGAAGGGCCAGAGCTTCTCGCGAAGACTTTCATGTTCGAAGTTTCTCGCAATTGAAGCCCCCGTGCGTGTTGATGCATTCCTCCCCCTCTGGAGCACAATCGTCCGTCTCATCCTGGCATTCGTCGACATCTGGAATCAGATCCTCCGATAAGTCTATTGATCCGTTGGAATTCAGGCAAAGAGGTTGAGGTAGATAGCTCTACGCGATCAGACGAGGATTTCCCCCCTCGACTCGGTGCAATCCAAGTACTTCTCCGTCCCACGCTCAGGAAGGTCCTGTACGTTTTTTCACTCGGAACTTCATCAGCTGATCGATGGCCAAATGAGCATGGATACGTAGACGATGCTCTACTCACCTATGCATTCCCACTGGAATGGGATCATGAGGAATCCTTTGGGACACGGGTGAACACACATGTAAGAGCCTTGGAGATTCACGCATTGCTCATTGTTCTCACAGTGATGGGATTTTCTGCACTCATCGATGTCTGGAAGCGAAACAGGGTAATCGAGAAAATCCGGACGCCGGACGTTGTAGTGAAATGTATGGACATTATCAGCTCATGCGATGCCATCCTGGCTGGTCTGCTGCATGTTCATGTTTGTTGGTCCCCTTGCCATATTCCGCCCCCTATGTTCTCGACAGGAGAACCTCGGAAACCATGCCCTCAGGTCGAAGGAAGAGTGTGTTGGATAAATTGTGGGATTCCGATGAGGTTGAAGATGCGGACCCACCTAAGCAGCCGCGACCGGGACGGAACTGATAACCCGTGGGGCAGCTGGGATCGTTTCTGCTCATGCAATGGAATCCTCCCAGTTGATTGATGCACACAAACTCTCGCTCGCATGGGTTCGAGTAACATTCGTCGATTTCTGAAAGGAAGTCCTCTAGAAACCCGCTACTACTCACAATTCGAATCTTCCGGATCCTCTCGGCGAAGACTCACCGAGACATTCGTCGAGGTGCCAGTTGTATTTGTAACCGATCGCGCATTTCAGGGGTCTCCGTCCGGGATCCGCGCACTCGAAGGTACCGGCGTGGTTCACGCAAAGAGCAGCGTGACTGCAGTTATGCGTGCCACGAGCACATTCATTTATATCTACAAAAATTAGTATACTCGGTGAGTCTGTTCCCACAGAATATCGGCGCTTTGTCTCATTCTTGTACTACAGGACTCGGAGATTCTCACCGACGCAGAAGCCGGTCCGAGGATCGAACTCCAATCCGTCAGCACATTTGGGATTCCCGGCGAAAATCAACTTTCCGTGGGGTAGATCAACTCGCAGCGGTCCCAAATTCCGCATCAAGTCCATGACTTGGTCGCGGCTCACCAGTTCGCTACCCATCGCGGAATCTACGTTGGACAGTATGATATAATTTGAAATCTGAAATCTTGCTTGATCTCTGATGATGAATGGACCGCGAGATCGGACATCGCTGGTGCCGCGAGGAGTCCGGACCGGGTTGTGTCTAGGAGACTATTTTGATTCACAGAAAACTTTTCAAACTCACGCAAAATGGCGCAAACAAGAGCCGTCAACGTCAAAGTCGACATTTCGGTGTCGCAGCTCAGTATCATTGTTATCCAGTGAAGAGTTTTGTTGTGACTGTCGCCGTCAGAATTGGTAACGGTCCCGCCGGTCTCGAGATACGAGAAACGTCCTCGCCCTACTCTCAATCAACGACCCTGAGGTGTATAAACGACGCGTCAAGATTCGGAAACGAAGAAACGTCGCAGAACTCTACGTGAAGATACGGGATCAAAACATCTACAGCCGTTCGAGACAGCGAAAGCATATCTCCATCTTGGGGGAAATGTGGTAGACCAGGGAGCCCACTTAGCCGGATTGTTTCGTCATCTGACTTAGGAATCGATGCGACTTCTTTTGGAGGGACGGAAACTAAGGTCGGATGCATCTAGAGTCTTCATTTCCAGGAGACTCAGAATTCAGAAAATGTACATGTTCAGTCACAAGCTGTGGAACTATCGTGAGGCCTTCCGTGAATCTCTTTCGGGAGAAAATTGCTCCGATGCTCGCTCACTGAATGCCTGCTTCGTTCGCGAGAAGAGGAAAAAGCTTTTTCGCGCGAGTTCGAATCAGGGTTCAAGTCACTAGCGAGTGCTAAGCCTCGCCTTCCGATCGTGTCTTTTTGCTGCCAGTGCCGCTGCTACTGCGTTGGTGAGGTTTTTGACGTGCGTGACCTGTGCTTTGGTCGGTCGCCATCATAGTGATGATAAGACGAACTTCATGAGGCACCCTGTCACAGTGAGGAATGAGTGGCGAGCTCAGCCGCTTCCTCACAGACGACAGAAGCGAGGGAAGCCGGCCTGGACATTAAATTGGATTATTTCGGCTACATTAGATCGGACGCGCGGTCGGAAATGCTTACGATTGTTCTTCGAGGAAGCAAAGACAAGGAGATCAGGAGAGTTGGCGGCGGGCAAAGTTGGCTGCCGGAGATTTTACTTTTTCCTCGATAATCCGACTGATCTGTTCGTCCGTCCCACCTGGCTATCGAGTCGGACAAGTTGACTGAACAAGATAAGTGTGATGTAAAGTGAAGCTATGGATGATACCGCCGTACAGAGTCAACGGCCAGAAGATACGCAAATCTTCCGGTTGGGCTCATTGACCGGAGTCCGAACTCTCGGATTCGAATGCTCAGAGTCCTCCGGAGATTTTCCTCTGTCTCCCAGCGGACCCGGAAGCACGGATCTGGGAGCCGAATCGATCCTCGTGACGACAGCAGAAATTCCATGAAGTCAACATACATGGCTCGGTCAGATATTCTGACAAGTCCCTTAGTTACAGTAGCGTGTCTTCAAAATGAGGAGTCCAGCCATGGGGAGTGATGTTCTGGGTGGTGAGAGGCTTTCCGGTTCTCTCGTCGGATCGCGATCCTCGGTATAAAAGCTGAGCCGGTGAAGACTTCTGTCAGTTTGAAACGCAGAAAACCAAGATGCGAAGCTTCATCATTCTGTCTGCAATCGTGGCCTGTGTCTTCGCCGGACCCCTACAACCTGGCAGGAGCTATCGTTCGGAAAACGTAAGTCGGTCCTTGGTGATGCTCCTGCGCTCCCCCCATCGCGTCGGAAGATCAACTCGCGGAGAGAAGTTTTGGATTCCAGTTCGAGAGAGAGAGAGTTTTCCTCTTCCCTGAATTCCTCTGTTCCCGCCGTCGCGAATTAGGAATGAATGCTCTCTTTTCCCCACAGGAGAAAGGCAATTATGCTTTCGGCTACGCCAGTGAAGGGGGATCTTTCCATCAGGAGACGGGAAGTCCCGGTGTGAAAATCGGCAGCTACGGTGTCAAACAACCGGATGGAAGTGAGCGGGTGGTCAATTACGTCGCGGACGAAAATGGTTTTCGGGCCTCGGTCGAGGTCAAGGACCCGGACTCGGTAGCTCCAGTGGACCTTCTGGTCGCCCAGGCTCATCCTGTCGCTGTCACGACCGTGACTAGTCCCTCTGAACCAGTGAAAATCGAGGAGAAGACCGAGGCCGCGGACAAAACCATCAGACGGGTCGACGAAGCCAGCGTAGACCAATCTCTACAGAGCGTGGATCAAGTGACCGACATCACGGAGAAGGAGCCTGCCGTTCCGAGACCAGTTCAGCAAGTCGAAGGAGTACTCGTGCAACCCCAGATGCCCGCTCATCAGCTGGAGGGATCCGTTCCGAAACCGCAAGACTTCCCGGCAACGGTGTTCTTCGTACCGCTTCCGCAACAAGTAGCCTACAGCCGAGTGCAGTCTTATAGCGTGCACGGCTTCGTACCGGTGCCAATTGTACCCTACCGACAGGTGCCGAAAGTACCATCGTATCAGAGTCCGCTCCAGATCCCCGGAGTCCGCGATCAGATCCCCCAGGTTCCGCCCCAAGTGCTCACTTGGCAATATCTCGCGCGTCCGCTTCCCGCCGTCTCTCAACAACTGTCCCCCTATCAACAGATCCAATCTTACATGCCTATGGTTTTGTAACGGAGAGCATATGTATTACCTCAAGGAGCCTTCATCGACAGCTAATAAATTACTTTCCATCTTCAAAAGTTGACTCGATCAGAGGCATTGAAACCACCGTGAGAGATGAACGATTTCCCCCGATCGCCCGTCAGGAACAGCGCGCGACTATCATCAGAGGAAAGACCACCGGACCAGCGATTTCGGGACGACTTCCGTTCGAACCGGACTCGCCCTGCCTGATCTAGGAAGGAGACACATTTCGAATCACACGTTCGCCCCCATTCCCGCCTTGCCCA
Source organism: Galendromus occidentalis (assembly GCF_000255335.2). Taxonomy (NCBI): domain Eukaryota; kingdom Metazoa; phylum Arthropoda; class Arachnida; order Mesostigmata; family Phytoseiidae; genus Galendromus; species Galendromus occidentalis. The sequence continues at coordinate 515,551 of NW_003805485.1, read as the reverse complement.
TGGTGTGGATTGATTACACGGGGGATTCTTGCCTTCAGTGAGGCTTCGTGGTCCAAATGATAAGTTACTTTATTCGTTGTTTGACAAAGTCCTAAAGCTTCTAGTCCTCGTAGATCCAGCTCTCGGCGCAGCTCTTGTAGTCAGCGATTTCCTCAGGCTTGAACCACAGGTTGATTTCCTTTTCGGCCGAGGCGACCGCATCAGAGCCGTGGATGACGTTTCGACCAACCTGAAATCAACATGCTGTGATGACTTGTATGCCGTGACAGGAGCTGTTGCCTCCGCTCGACCGGTGATCCAACAATACACATAGACAGCTATCGATCGAAAGAGGAACTGAGTGAGAGCAAAACTGCAAAGCGATCCAGGGCTCTTCGGGGAAGACAGCAAGGATCTCCGCTGATTCCCACTAGAAATTCAATCTGGTGAAGGACTCGGCTCACGGGCGTTTTCGTTCGGAATCGCTCATTCAATGACGAAAAGACCGGCTTATCGTTTGGGCGGTCGATCTCGGGGGGGTTTGACGACTCCTGATCACGAACCTGAATGCAGTAGTCAGCACGAATGGTTCCGGGGGCCGACTGTAGGGGGTTCGTCGCGCCGATGATGGTTCGGCCGGTGTTGACAACGTCGGTACCTTCCCAGACCATGGGAACGACAGGTCCGGAAGACATGTAGTCCACGAGTCCGTTGAAGAAAGGACGTCCAGCCAAGTCGGCGTAATGCTTGGAGAGGTGCTCCTTCGAAGCGTGGACGAACTTCATGGCGACCAGCTTGAAACCACGCTTCTCGAATCTGATGGATTGAGAGAAACTTGAGTCAGTGCATCGACATATATTCCGTTTCCTAGAGAATCCAAACCCGTAGGATATGTGATCATCAGGGTCTCGGCTTCCCCGCAAACATATAAAAGGCTCTCGACAAAATATATTTCGGATTCGAGAGCTGAAATAGCAGCATGTCTCGTGAAACACGAAGATCATCGCCGCGCCCCGTCCCGTTTGCACAGCCAGACACAAGAGTGTTGACCGACTGTCGCAGTAGGGAACACGACGGAGCGGGACCACGTGGACTGTTTTGCCCCAGGAGACGAGCACAACGTTCCACCGCGCGTTCTGATCGAATAACTCCCGAAAAATCGCCCCTTCTCGCCATCTATTGACTTCGGAACGAGTTATTCCGCTATTCCGATACAAATCGGGGGTTCCGCATATTTTTCCTTTCGGAAACTGCCGCGACCGTGTTCGGAGGAATCGAAAAATGAACACCATCTCCGCCGCCTGGAAAATGACATGGCCGGCTCGGATCGCCGCGTTGGATCTATCACGTTATCAAGGTCAAAAAGTTTGTCGCCTCAAAGCTGCCCCAGTCAATGATTCATTCAGTTGGGACGCTGAGCCGCCGTTCACCGGCGACCGGCACTGGGCTCCAGACGATCGATGGGAGTTCTCACACAGTTCCCAGTAGCAAAACCCGTAATTCGTCGCTATTAGCCCTAATAACCGGAGGAACCGGCGACTCCCAGCCGGAGTTTCGGTGGCGTAGAAAATCGATGATACCAATCGAAACTAGGACATCCCAATCGAAATTACCTGGCGATGATTTCGCCGACAAGTCCTCGCTGGACTCCGTCGGGCTTAATCATGATGAAGGAACGTTCACGAGGCATGGTTGTCGTAGGATCGGATAGTTCGTCGCCGGCTATCGAAGAAGTGATCCGTCGTCTATCTGGTGTTTGGTTCCCTCCACGAGGTCCAGCAGGGGGCGCTACCAGTCCTACACACTCGTCGAGAAATTCCTTGACGTGTTAGGTCTGAACCGAGAAACACCGAATCTAACCACCATGACGTCCACTGAGATGGCGTATTTCGTTCAGGAAATCCTCAATCCTGCATTCCTTTGAAGAAGACGTCTCCTTCGGGGGCTCCAGGATTAGAGCTCGCATGTCGGCGTTGAGGCAATGTGCTCTTCACCCTTCCTAATTCGAGATTTCGAAAGATTGAGGACGATAACGCTAAACGATGAAGAGTACCGCCTGAAGAACCCGGAGTCATTCTCCTGCAAGGCGGATTCTAATTCTTCCGTCAGATTGGTACCCTCAGGTCTAGCGCTAGCGCTAAGCGATAGGACTATTTGCGCTTTCAAGCTGAATTTGGTCGCATAGAAGCTTCGAATGTCAGCGCTGATGTTGGGAACGACAGGGGGCCGTATTCCCGTGAACGAGGTACGGAGAGGCGAGGCGCCAGATATTCCCGCGGATAATTGGAAGTTTTGCTGAAGCTTCGAGCCCAATAACAGGGTGGAACTCTTAGAGACGTCTTGTTTGGATCCTCAAGACGCTCAGCAGCGAAGCTTCTCCCACCGCGTGTGTCAGCTGGCCGGCTCGACTGTCTTTGCGAATTACACGTCACGAGAGAACCTGAAATTTTAAATTTGCAAGATGTGGCTCCGCTGCTTCGTGGTGGCGGTTTGCCTGGCTCAAGGAATTCATGGCATCACGTTTTTCCTAAAACCCAACAGTAAACGATGTCTAAAGGAGGAAGTTCTTAAGGGTGTTTTGGTATCCGGCGAGTTCATGCTTTCCGATTCTCCTGGACACAAAACAGACCTTGTCGTGAGTATATCCGATTTACTTTACTCGAGCACTTTGTTCCGGAGCTGTACCTGAACCGTCTATCGTAAAAGGTCTCTGGAGATTCGCCTCCGATACCCCACCCGAGGGCGGTCTTCCGCACACCAGCTGTTGTGTCAAACTTCAGACGGAAACCGTTCCTAATTTCAACCGGTTCAGCTCAAACGTCCATTTCGGAGGAAGCTGATGGATTTCCGATTTGGGAAACACTCGAATCCTATCGGCGGCCTGCGGGAGGCGACCGGGGATCGCTTTTATTTTCGATACTCGCTCTCGGGTTTCACTTTGGCTACAGAAGTGTTCAGGACATTTCCGAACTTCGCATAATATCCTGTTCTCCAATCGTGCTCCGACGTGCCGAATACCACAATTACCGACGGGTCATGAATTCATGAAGCAGAAGCTTCAAGGAGCCCTCAAGTTCCATGATAGTCCGCTTGTGACACATGTGCGACGGAAAATTGAATGCTGTGGCGCTCTGAGGGTTCTGTGTCGGAGACGCATGTCAAGCCGGTTTCCACTCGATTCAATCAGCTGGCTCGTTCCTCCGGATCGATTTTCGTTGCAGTCATGCTTGCTTCGATTTCTTCAGATCGAAATCTCCGAAAATAAGCAGCCGAAGATTCCTATAGAGGGGGGATCAGATGCTTTCTATCATCCGTGCAGAGTCAGCTCCCGGATCGACATTCGGAGTGCCTTTTTGATACAGCTGCGAGCGGTGTTGTTCGAGACATTTACTCCATGAGGAGTCGCGAAAAATGAACGCTCGATCATTCCGAAAAAGTTTTTCCTCAATCGCCTATTGCTTCGCAGGTAACGGATACTAACGGGCAGGTCCTAGCGCACAGAGAGAACATCCATGGCGATAAGGGAAAATTCGCGTTCACAACCGACTCATATGACGTTTTCGAGGTGAGCTGATGAAGTCAATATTCAAATTTCCACGCTTATGATGGACGAAGAATACCATATCGGTCATCTCGCCCGAGTAATTCACACTGAGTCAAATTTCTAAATTCTCTCGATAGGTCTGTTTCATCACGAAGCTGCTGCCGGGCGTCCAGGGCCAGGATCGCGAAATTCAATTGAATTTAAAGCATGGCGCCGAAGCGATCAATTACGACAAGCTCGCCGAAGTCGAGAAACTCAAGCCCCTGGAAGTCAAGCTGCAACAGCTAGAAGATCTCAGTGAAAGCATTGTCAAAGGTGAGTCGGATTATGGGCTCGTGTCCTGAACTTCTCGCGAAAGAGAAGCCTTCTGGCGCCTCTCTCCTCATCCACGCCATCCGCGATTCGTGCGAGAGACCTGAGCCCATATTCAGTTTTCGAATCCTAACGCTATGCCTGCATCCTCATCGATTCGACGGTGTATCCCTCTACTAATTTCTCCTGAACTGCAGATTTCGCTCATATGCGACAGCGGGAAGAAGAAATGCGGGACACGAACGAGTCGACGGCGAACAGAGTTCTGTACTCCTCGATGATAGGGATGCTGTGTTTGATGGGCCTAGTCGTTTGGCAGATTCTGTACTTGCGGCGATTCTTCAAATCCAAGAAGTTAATTGATTGAAGAGCTGAGAAAACCCGAGATGTTGCTCCCGAGAGGCAGACCCGTTAGTCGGTGCAGAGAATGAGATACGAGCACACAGGGAAGTCTACGACTGAACAACGCTTGATGTGAGCTACCAATAGTGTCAAATTGGGGGGATCATGTGGGAAGCTTGGACTTGAGCGAGCGACCTGTCCGCCGGGAAGCTTCTCCCGCGTGTGCTCGTCTCGTATGGATGTATGTCATCAAGTGTGTGATTCAAGAGAGATCAAGGACATCTTTTGCTGTCATAGGTATTTGAATAAAAGGGAAGAATGTTCTTTGTAAATTATAAAGCTCTTGACTCGATTAATAATGGCTCATCCTCATTTGTTCTCTTTACTCTGAGAATATTAGCGGATCCCCTCCCGTGACAGTGGGTTGTGTTCCCGGCTCAAGGGGGATAATGGCGTCGGCACCAGACCCTTATTCCCCGGTCGTGGCCTTCTCCTGACACATCCACAACGAGGTGCCGTCGAGAAGAGCGTACGCAGATGAACGACGGAAGCGTCGACTACCTTGATGAACGGCATCGGAAAAAAAAAGATAATCCGCGATCCGAAACTTGAGTAGGAATCTTCCGCATTGAAAAAATGGGCACCTATTGACATTTATTATTAAGGTCCTCATGTCCAATCCTCTAAAAGTACATATATCCGTGCAGCACGCGTATCTCCGCAGACATACATTTGTTCGTAAAAATGTTCATATACATACATGTATCTCAATATAAATATATATTCTCCGTGGAAACAATGAACGGTGTCTGCTTTCAAACCGGACCGAAACCGGGGAGTCGTTGCGCCATCGCAACGGCCAACACGTAGAACACGCTGAAGTACGTGTTGAGTCGAGCGGTGTGTCGATCGAGCTCTGCGTGATGCCCGAACCGGCATTCGCGTTCGAGTTGGAAAGCGGCTGGCATCGTTATGAGAGGCATCAGCATCGAAATGGCCCCGTACGCAAACGCTACGACCGCGAACGCGATATAGGGGACGAAGAGGAGCACCGCGTACATCACATGCGACAGCTGAGGACCGATTGCCACCGCCATGGTGACGATGCCGGCTCGTGAGTCGGCAACCCTGTCCCTTAAGTTGTTGGCGTGAAGTATCGCCTCGGTGTTCAGCGCCAGGGGCACGGCGTACAGCAAAACAGAGATCAAACTCGATGGGCTAAAAACAACCACTTGGCACAAGAACGAGTAGAGCACGCTCAGGGGCCCGAACGTCACCATCACAAGCACGTCTCCGAGCCCGATATACTTGAATCCGGGACCCCCGGTGTACAGGAAGGAGCAGCACATGCCTCCGAAGAACACGAGGGCCAACAGACGTCCGTCGGGGGATGATGTGTATTGCACAAGGAAAGCAGCCAGACCCAGAGCGTAGAGCACAGCTCCGAGTCGGACCAGTGCGTCGCTGCTGAGCACGGAGGTCGAGTCGACGCCTTTCGCGTAGTCGAAATAACTGTTGACTACGTTACCCGCAGAGTGCACGCACAACGCCGTCAGAGCGGCTCCGAGAAAAGCCCAAATACTAAAACCGCTGCCTAGTCGGTAAGCCAAGGCTGCTCCTAAGGCTACTGGCTCCAGTGAGATATGTAGACTCCACGGTCGCAGGGCAAGCACGCACGCTGAGATGACGCCGACGGCGCTAGCGGGAAACTCCATCCTGTGATCCGGGAGCTGCTCGGAGGCGAGCTGTCGAGAACTTGAGATTTCACAAACTGTTCAATGACATTGTCTCTTCAGCTGATCCGCTGCTCACGAGTAGAAACACACTACGCGGCCCGGTATCTGACAACGCTCAGACTCGTATTAGCCAACCCGGTGTTCAACCACCTCCGATAGATACCACCACCGCGAACGATGCTCGACCGAGGCGCCGTGCCGACGACGTCAGAAAAACCGTGTCGTCGTCGGGAACGCACTCGATACGTAAATCGGAAAACCCGAGGCACGGCGTTTGAGAGCTCATAACATGTGCAAATACTTCAAGCTCCGTGTCCGGAGGGGAGCTCAGAACCTAATTTATTGCACCGCCGACTGAGTCTGACTAAAGATAGGATTCCGACCGCAAAAATCGTTCCGCTTTTCCGCTGTGGTTTATTATGTGGCCGAGAGAATCGGCGGGAGTTCTCCGACACCCGGAGGTCACTCGGGTGCTTCTTCTCTCATTCGGGAGAGCTTTGTGCTCGCCTATGGTGCCGAGTGGTTTTTCCGTGTCTCTCCCAGCACGATATGAACCTTTCTCGGTACCGACGGTGGGGGTGGATAGAAAACGTATTCTCCGCACGTTTCCATGAATGGCAATCTCGAGCAGTTCCGAGGTCGGAGATAATCATCGAAGCAAAACTCCACATCCATCAAAAAATCCGGCTTGTTCCCGCAGAGTAGGCGAACTCGTCCGGTGTGATATTCCTCCAGGGTCTCAGCGATAAGCTTCGTTGAGTAAGCACCTTTCGAAGGCAGTATACCTCTCAGCGCCAGAACCTCTGAAGTGAGAATGAAGGTCTTCAGCTACGAGCTCTTCGTCAAAACTCAGACTCCGGGCTCGTCACGGAACTCGAATTCCCGCCACGGAAACTGACTCACGGAAAACATCGCGCTGCAGTGCGAGATAGAGCGACGCGGAGAAGAATTTCCACACGGATCCGAATAGGGGGTGATTTTGCCTACGGAAACAGGAACCGTCTTTGTCAAATTCCTTCAACCAGAAATTCTCGTACTCGCTCGGCTCGCTGTGAAACGACGGCCAGATCTCAGTCAGGCGTTCTTTGAGATCCCATGGTACTGCAATGAAGGCCTCACATTGAAACATGTTCCTAAGCGCAACATATTATTTATCATTCATCATACAATAATTACATATTGGTTCAAAGATCATAGAGCTGCTGCTCCTGAGGCTTTCTGAGAGGTCTCCAGTCACGATCGATGAGGATTTCGTAGCAGAAACGGAGATTGGGATCTCGTTTGGGAAAAGCCCAGGCGGTGGACTCACCTCGTTCGTTCCCGAATCTCCCGCAGTTTTTGAGCGGGCCTTTCACTTCTTTGATCGTCCAGAAAGCTCGGAGAGCATCGATCTTGCAAGGCGGGGCGTAATCTACTCGATCAGTGGGTTTGAAACATCGGCCCGGGAACCAAGTCATGGCCAAGGTGACTCCCGATCCATCGTATCGTCGGAGAACGTCCAAGTCAGTGAGGATGGGTCTCGTGCACGCAGCCGGATTCACCAGAAAATTCACGAAAAAAATTACAACACTGGCAGATTTTGAGAACATTCTTTTCGTTGTTTTCACATCTTGGGGATTCCATGAAGATGATTCAGGTCGCCATTGAGCGACTGGGCTCCGAACCGGAGACTTCAGCGGCTGGGACATCGGCTCAGCTCCTCCCATCCAACGATTCTCAGTGAATTCCCGGCCCTGACTACGTTCGCATATAGACAGATGCTCGGCGAGTACAAAAGGGGCTTCTGGTTAGGATCGGGAATCCAGCGACGTACAGGTCGGTCAACCGGAGCTCGGTCGAGATCGAAAGCTTCCACTCGATGCCTAGATTGACCGTGCGCTCTTGATTGATCAATCCAAGTCCCTGCAGCGGAGGGAGCAACCCCGCAGCAGAAACATAGCAGAGGAACTTCCGGACCCAGCGCTGCCGTCCCCAGCTGAGCTCTGACGGCGAATTGTCCGATCTCACCCCAAAAGCCGGCCTCCCAGACGCAGGATTACAGGGCTTGCCACGGCCCCAGCCGCGTAAGCTATTCCACACACGGCGTACTGACCAACGGTTTGACGCATCCGTAACCCGGGAAACGAAGCTTCACCTGGGAAACCGCGTCATGGCTCACTTGTTCGTCCGTAAAACGAACTGACCCTCCCTGGACAGGTGTTTGGTGTCTTACCAAGAATCGGCTACGAGGATCGGTCGGAGCCTTGCCGCTTAGGAGCTTCGACTTCTTTTGTCGACTTCCGCGAGACGTGGATTCAGTCGATCCGAAACTCTTGCTGACCGCCGGGAGAATTCATCATCCATTATGCATCCACCACGACGAACTGCCCGCTATTCCCGCTATTGTCTCGTGCAAAGTCCTAGAAATTATCGCGGAGCTCCGAGCTGCCTCGCATTACGAACATGTTTTCGTCTGGCCTGGGGGGGGAAATTGAAGAATTCGCGGGGTAGCGCATAGCTTATAGATATTATCCGGCCTCCCGTGTGTCCATCCGAATGAAAAGACTACCGATGAATTGATCGATTTGAATCGAAAATCTCATGTATTTAATCACAGTCTGATGATCGTTATCAGGATCAATAGGAATCGATTTCATCCTTACAATGCGGCTTTCTTCCTTGGTAGGTTCGAGTTCCCTACCAATGAGTATCTGGCCCATTCGGCCCGAACCGCCCCGACGGCTAACGGGCTTCTATTTTCCGAGTCATGGTTAGGACTCTGACAGCTTCCCTCCTACCCCGCTGAACCGCGTGCTCCGGCTCCGGAAAGACCGAAAGTATTGCGTATTTACATATATGTATATCTCTCCTAAGTGCATTGGCATGTGGAAGATCTTACATGTAGAGCTGGTGCATCGCAAGGTTTTCGCTGCACGCGAAAGTCATTCGCCGATTTTCGAGCAACCAAACCGCCAGAACGCTTTCGCAACGGATAAGCAAGTCATCGTCGCAAGTCCTATGATCTTGGGTACGATGCAAGATGCCTACCAGTCGAGAGTATCAGAGAGTCTTCGATACAATTTGTGAAGAAATTCTTGGAGCCCCCAGCACTAGAATCGGAACCAAAAACTTCGTCTAATAGAAAAGAATATAAAACATGGATAGTGCAAGTCAGCAAAGACAAGTCGCCGTCTCGGATACCCTCATGCCGATCCAGAGAAGAATCGTCAAGAAGGTCATGTGAGAATCTCGAATGAATTTTTTTCGATCAACTGCTCTACGCAGCATCGCATTGTGTGCGGAAAGGAAGAGGAACGGCAGCGACGGGGGTGCCCTCAACCCTTGTCAGTCAGAAGTCGGTCTGGATGCTAGCCGAACGCTGATGCGCGAGTGAACAGCGCCATTTACCCCAATGCTCATTGAGTGGGAGAGTCAGTTCTTCGGTGCCCTTGCGTTGATAAACTATGCAACCCCGGGTCCATTTTATTCTCTCCTCCATTCCGCTCGGAACACTACCGAAGAGAGCTCTCGTCAATGCTATGCATGCGGGATCGAAGCTCGGCACATAACAGGTCAATACGAATATGTCGACCATTCCCCAAAGTTCGACTTTCGACATTCTCAGTGGATGGTTTTCGTAAGGCAATAGATCGTCAGGGATGCAGTCTCGGAAGACTTTGTCCGTGACGTTGACGTGACACTTTTTGAGGTTCATACATGAATTGATCAAATCCAAGAGTAGATCGAAGGCCACACTCTCGGGCTCAGCTTCGATGAAAAGCTGCTCTAAGTTCCGGAAAGGTCGTCGATGCTGCTCCGTGGGATAGAAGCGGAAACTCAGAACCTTCATGCTGATGCACAGCGTCGTCAGGTGCTCCAAGGGATAAAGAAGCTCCAAGAAGCGCTCGAAGTATGGCCCCGTTCGTACCATGTTCAGGTGCGTGGTGAGAGGGCACTTCATTGTCAGCTCCACCAGATAGCTTCCTTTCTCAGGGCAATCTTCATCCATGTCGTAGTTCTCCAGGTCGATCAAACGAACATATTCCCCAGTCGTTTCCAGATACTCCAGATGGAAGGATGTTAGATTTTTTTCGGTGACGAATCGCGGTTTTCCCATTATTTCACGGCAGAAACGGGGATGTAGCTCTTCTAGACGGATCAAGGCGTCGATGTCGAGGTTTGCCGCGATACCGAGCAGAACACTTTCCGGTAGGTCGAGGAAATGCATTCTGTAATTCAACGAGAAGTATTTCCCGGTAAATATCGGCTATCGAGGGCAGAGTTGGGAATCGTCCCCTCCTGGGAGTTATCTTCCGACTCTCCTCAACCAGTGCCAGAAGCAAGCTCAACGAAGTGTCGAATGGGCAGCGGAATCTCTCGGAGGTATATTTCCGTCAATCGATTCTCCTACTCCGATTCCTCTCAAACCTCTCTCGATCCTCCGGGCGAGATCACCGGGCCAGTCTGGATCGGACGTGGAAATGATGCCTGTGTATCGATTTGGTTCGACTATCGACCTTCGGAGACAAGAACGGCTCTCGGCATATATTTTCGCTTAATTGGTGGAATTCCCATATCCGAAGCTATGCCTTCCAATACAGTTCATCGTGCCCGCCAGCCCGAGTCTCCCGCACGAGTCTCTCCCGGTCCCTCGCGAAATCTGTTCCCGAATCTCCTAACCGAGAGAGAGGCTGCTGGAAGAGAGCTCTCCGAGCTCATCATCATCAGATGGGAGGGAAGGGAATACGAGCTGACTCCGGCGGCGCCTTCGTCGTTCTCACCGTCCTTCGAGAGTCCGGAAAAAGCGCCACTCCGCTCACAAACGAAATGCACAATGTAGTTACACTTGACGGCAATCGAAGACCCAAAGCCGTAGACTCCGTCGCACTTGAATGCCAGTTTCTGTCCGTTAGCAGAGTGTCTGAGGGAATCTCCCTGGGCCGACATGATGGGGCCACTCGAAGAAACTTCATGAGCCTCCTCGCCTTCGGGAAGCACGGCGAACGTTCGTTGGTAAGGTGAAAGCTTCAGGAGACGGTGATGTGCACTCACTTGAGAAAGCGGTGATCCCGGAGCTGCGCGAAAGAAGAGGACACGCACATGCGAATGAAAACAAACAAAGTAATGCGTGCCACAGAAATCCAGAAGAGAGGTTCGATGAAAAAAGAGAGAAGGGAAGCGGAGATGCCTCGGGCAAACAAATATTCGACCCGTATTGTTCGAATTCTTTCGTATCAGCATTCGGTCGTAGTCTGTGTGTACCCCCCATAAGTATGAGTTCTCCTAGGCGATGTTAGCCCGAAATGTCTCGATTCGAAGATTTCCGAGACTTTGCATAGCTCTATTAGTGAACCGTGATCGCGAATTCGCGCAGGTGAGTGACTTCGGAAATTCTGCCGCTCTTTTTTAGAGGATCGTTGTAACCCAGATAACAGGAATGATCATGATCCAGTCGAGGCCGTGTGATGTCGTTACAATGGAGACTTTCCAGGATGGTAGAGCTCCTCGAGGCCAAATGTCTGATCGCTCCGGCCGGGTTTAGCACCGAGGACTGGAGGAGTGTCCTCAGCCCAGACTGATTTCGGGAAGTGGGACTCTCCGGCTTGCGTGCTCTGCACCTCAGGGGAGAACAACGACGCCGCACGCACTTTCGAGGCCTGCAGCGGGACGCTCGAGCTCACGGAGGAGTTTCGAAGGGCGACTCATCTACCGGGGGACTCCTCGTGCTCTGCACTCGTCTCCTTCATGCTCAGAAGCCCCGAGGAGTGGAGGTCAATTTCGCGCGGGCTGTAATCGCCCTGAAGAACGGCATTCTTGGAGAACGACGTGCCGCCCCGACAGCTTTCCTCCTCTTGCCGTCGCTCCCCCTGGGGAGACCGGACGAGCTCACTGATGGTTGACCCGACACAGCGTGTCGCCCAGTGCCCTCCCATCGCTCCTCGAATAATCACGTTTTTCCTGTTTCCCTTCGTGAAGAAACAGGGATCGACTCCTCTCCTTTGCACATTTCCCAGCATAACGAACAATCTCGTTTTTCCTGTTTTCGCGTGAAGAAACGGGGCGCTCCCGGCGGTGTCCCTGGTTACTCTGCCGGAGGGATGAGATCCTCCGGTCGAGGCTGACAGAAATCTCAACTGGAGGAGGAGTCGAAGTAATGACCCCCAGGCCGGTTCAAACTCCCCCCCCCTTCCCCGGGAAGGGCCACAGAGGAGAAGGGTTTTAGTGGGTGTTTTATTTTATTTAGTTTTATTCACCGCAAGGTGCGAGTCCTAAATTGCCGGTCCCGAGAGCATCGTCATCACCTCGGACCGTGCGTGTGTAAATGCATTTCTCCCGGACCTCTGTGAAAAAAAATGAAAAAAAAATATAAAAAAAACCAGACTGATTGACTTCAGCGTTCTTGTCGGTGGAGCTCTGGCGGGAGCTGCATCGCGGGAAGTCCGGAACGTGGTTCGAGGCAATGGGAGCCCCCAATGACTCTGTCGGCAGAGCTGGTTCGTGGCTGGAGATTGGATCATGAATCGCTCTTAATCCGGGTGCTCGAAATACCGTTCCCCGGAATTCTGGCTCTCGAGTCCACTCGTGATAAAAACGGGGATTGGACGTGTCACGGTAAGGGAGCAGACGAAACCATCTGGGACAGAATTCCTCGCGACTCCATGAGATATTGGACGGTACGGCGATCCCAAACTCGGGACGTGATAGACTGACTCGAACATTTCTGCTCCATATTGGACTCGGTCTCGATTCTTCCAGCATTCGCGGACGCGGGCTCGGTGATGATGCGACATGCTCTACACAAGCTCTCACGCTTTCGAAGGTAGGCCGATCTGTCGGTGGTTGGGGAGTTTGCGTCGATACGCAGCCTCGCAATCAGCTAGACCCCCTGATCCTGTCCGCCTTGCTGGCCCAAATGTATCTTGTTCTCGCGCCCCACGGTTCCCGCAACGTCAACGCTGCATGGCTGGCCATCATATAATTGTTGCGAACCCGCGACCAGCCGGAGCGATTCTGATTCTCGCAATTGCGAATTGCGCAACATTGCTCCTCCCGATTCCGGGCTCGAATGAGTCCGACGTGCGCGATTCTGGCTGAAGCCCAATCGATCGGGAACAGAACGCTTCCGTGAGCGCCTCGTTCGCTCGAAATTACCTCCTCGTAGAGATCGTTTTTGAGGTTTGCTTCAGGCGCGGGAAAATATGGCGCTGTTTGCTGGAAGAGACTGCAGGCGGCATGAGTCACAACTCGGACCGTAGGTTTGCCAAGTCGCCAGTCGGAGAATCGGCCATTCAGGCAACGAGCGAACACCCTCTCTTCGGACGGGCGAGACTCTGGTAGCGAGTTCGCTGAGACATCCTCGTTAGAAAGCCAGCACGAACACAGGTACGTCATCTCCTGACGAATCCGGTTGCCACCTCACCTCTCTCGACAGACCCGCAGTAAGTCTGTGTATTCCGAGTTTTCCGATTTCGGTCATCCGCGGAAAGTGGAACTCCGCCACGGACCTGGTAAGGCTGCTGTGTGCCGTCCGATTCCGGGATTCACCGCATGCTCCCGAAGTGCCATCAGGAGAGTGGAGGACCAGACAGTCGATTCGGGTGTCCTTGTCGACTTCGATTTCACTTGCGAATTTTCGGTCCGAGGTAGAGCGTCTCCAGTCGGTTCGTTGTGACTTTGTGCAAGCCTGTGAGAAGCGATCCGCTCAGAGCCGAAGCGCCGTGTCAATCCCGGACCACCACGAGTATGTCACGCCCTCCACCGAGTCGCAATCCACGTGTGGGTGCCTCTGTGGAATGCTAGATCCTGGAAAAAAGGGGCGCGGAAATTCGGATCCCTCGATTGAGCTAGGTATTCGGGACCGCGAGTTCCGTTCCAAGAGACGAGGCGAATCAGGCCGGATATCATTTTCGGTTTCCCTCAATTATGCGAGGTGCTGAAAATATTTCCGGGCGGTCTGTCTCGAGCGTTACAGTCCGAAGACTCGGTCGGGAGAATTCCGGTGGGAGTCTCGGGCGAACATCGGAAAAAAATCATCCCTGAAATGTGACTAGCGAAAATCGAAATCAGGCGATGGACTAGGAAGTTTGCGAACCAGCGCAAGTCCTCATCGGCATCAGGGCAGCTGTGATCCGGTAGAGGTGTAGTACCCCGGATATTTTGGAACAACTACAGCCAAGTAGAGTGATTGTAGTTGTTTATAATCAAGGCGTTAGTGCATCCCAGCGTCACCGGAAGGCGTGGTCAAACGGGTTTGCAGGCACAGTTCGAGCCTTGAACTCAAATCTCATATCTCTAGAGCTCGCTCGACGAAAGTCGGCCGTAGAGGAAGAAGCGGCAGCAAGCCAGTGTGGGTGGTTGAGTCCCGTATGAGAAGAGCCTATGGGACCAAACTCGACTACATCTACCGAGAGCCAGCGCAGCGACTGACCAGCGAGCCTGTCACCGCCGCCGCCGCCGCCACAACAAATTGTGAACCTCATCCAAAATGATGCGTTGCAGGGAGCTATCCCGCCTCATCCGAGACGGTTCAAGAAACAATCCGCTCCAATAATTAAGCTTATCATTGGGACCTCGAAAAGGTCTTCGCGGAGCCTCGGAGATCATAATCCCGGAAAGGCCCTCCGCTCCGAGCCAGAGGGCTCCTCTCTCGATCAACACCACCTGAAAGGGCGCTCCTGATCACGATACATAGCCGGCTGGACCCTGGGAGTCTCGACATTGGAATTTTGGAGCCGTTTCCATACCGAACTCATGTCCGACACCCGTAAAGCATGGGAAACAGTCATAACAGCCCATCGTTGCAGCAAATGCGCATGTTTGTTGTGATGCATCACGGAAACCGAGCCGTGACTCGGATGACGCAAGAGACAAAGGGTTCCCCTCGAGGTGTCGAGCTAATTATTTGGGAACGCATCTAGAAGCGTTCAAGTGCCTACACACGATCTCGTGATCGCTCGCCGCGGCGCGTCAGCCGTTTACAAAGGCCTTTTTAATGAATGACAGGACCTGTGGGCTACTGCTGTGATGTCGATGCGGATGTCAAGATCAACTCGCTTCACTCGCTTGTTCGTCCGCCTTTGACATCTGACAATATCCGGGGAGATAATCCCGGATGGGTTCCCGTGGCGGATATGGACACGATCGGCTTGAGCCTTACGCGCGCTTCTTCGGCTACATAAGCGCGAATCGTCCGCAATGCTTGATCTCCGCCGGGACACCTCGATCATTTGAATATTCAATCCCTGAGAGATATCATTCTCAGGAACTGCGGAGACATAGGAAAAAGAGAGATCACCATTTGAAGGACCCTTGGTGTCCTGTATTGTGAGCTACGCGCTTACCCAGACAGTCGAATGTGTCTGTAGGAACTCGAGCGGTGTATATTTTTAAAGACACAAGGCAGAAATGTGTAAACCGGGTTTGAACCTCATTCCTACTAAATATAGCTTCGAGAAGAAAACAAGCCCTAGCTGGAACACGACCGATCGGCTCGATGAGCAGGGACGAACAAGAGCTCACGATCCTCAATGAGCTTCGAATGAGAGCTTCCGCTTCGAAACTCTGCCGTTCAAGGATTTGAGCTGCTTAACGGAGCCCCCCCGCGGGACAGTCCGAGGTGTCTATGGGAAGCGGTCGCAGTGAATACGCACCGACGAATAAATCGATAGCGCACCTCGTGATGCAGGTGTTCGCGAATCGGAGCGATTCAGTCGCACGCGGCGTCTCGAGCTTGAAGTCCGAAGCAAACAAACCGCGTGACACATATTCCTTGCCATGCACCGATGCTGATGAGTCGAGGTCGACTCTGAAGAGAGAGATTCCGCCCGCTATGCGAATCTCTCAATGCTTCGGAAGAAATGACCGTCAACGATGGAACTGTATGATTAGAGAGACTTGTCCACAGTCTGTGACCGAGTGGAAGCAGCGCTTCGTATCGCATGCGGCTCTCGTCCTCGATCGTCTCGTGGGCCAGTCATTACCTGAGACTCGAATCAGCTATGGGACTGAAGGCATCGTATCGTTGAATAAAACTTTATGATGAAACTTTATCGAACGCGATATCGGGTTTCAGAGCATGCAAGGTGCACCGGGGATCCCCTCCAACGAGAATCGAGCGATGATGGCACCGGCATCGCTGGCCGTGATGAAGCGACTCGTAGTAGCGACCGTTAATGGAACGCGACAAAAGCGATTCGAGACGGTGGGGAACAGCTGAGCGTTTCCTCGGATAATCTTATCTGTCGCTATCAGATGATGACATTCATGGGAGTGGCACCCGAGACCCGAGCAGAAGTGATACGAATAATTCTTCTCCTCGTTCATTGCGGAGAAGCATTTCTGGCCTCGCATAGAGCTCGAGAGTTTGTCAAACGCTGTAAAGATCTTTCTGACACTTTAAGTGAAGCACAACCATCGCTCGGTGGCCAGTAGAACACCACAGCACCATATAGGCGGCTGACGGCGGCGCTAGCGCTGGTATGAAACCAGGGCTATTTTCGGTTGACCACCGTCGCGGTGTGGGCGAGGCTGCGCTATGCTGTCGAGCTTAAGAGAGGAATTGCTACCAAGCGCTCTTTTGAAAAATGCCATCCAGAAACTCGATCTGTACCGCGGTACGTCGCGTTTCCGGGGCGCGACTCCGTCTGGCCGCGGCCAGAGAGCCAGCTATACGGTCCAAATTTCGTTTGACGATTTTGTCTGCTTCTCCGAAATTCGAATTTAAGCTTCATTCGGAAACTCCATATTCTGAGCTTTTCATTTGAGATGATTTTCCAGCCCTCCCCACCTGAGTCATCATGCCGGAAATGACGGAGGTGAGTGTTTAACCTGATCCGGTACGGGCGGTACTCCTTAGGAGCTCGCAACGCGAATGAGAGTCACAGTAATCATGAACGAATACGTTTCCGTTGCAGGAAGAGAAGAGGAAAATGGAGGAGAAGGAGCGGAAGAAGGCGGAGGTTCGGAAGCGGCTGGAAGAAGCTTCGAAAGCGAAGAAGGGTGGCGGTGAGAAGAAGGGTTTCATGACCCCCGAGAGGAAGAAGAAACTCAGGGTAGGCGGCAATTCTTGTCGGTTCAGAATCCATGGAGGAACATACAGTAGCAAGAAGAAATCCCTCGCAGTGGGAATGGGAACTATCGTCCCAACTTTCTAATAGCTCCGAACAGGGCTTGATCCCTCGCGATTTCTCGGCGACTTCACCGTTCTTATCCGTTGCAGGCTCTGCTCCGCAAGAAAGCCGCCGACGAGCTCAAGAAGGAACAGGAGCGCAAAGCCGAAGCGAGGAAAAAAATCATTTCCGAAAGGTGCGGCCAGCCGAGAAGCCTCGACGGAGCAAACGAAGGTAATTCCGATTTTGATCCGGTGGAAAGCGCCGACTCAGTCAGTTTTGATTCCGGGGCACCTGGAATTGACATCGGTTCTCCATCACAGCCTCTCTCCAACAAATTGTCAAGGAATACCACGCCAGGATCACCGATCTCGAAGATAAGAAATACGACCTCGAGTACGAAGTTCGTCAGAAGGATTTCCTCGTGAGTTGCTTGCACATTTTATTGCGAACGATCTCTCGGATACTCGATTACGTAAAATTCTCGATACACTGAGTGAGCGTCAACGTCTGTATTGCAGATCAACGAATTGACTATTCAAGTAAACGACTTGCGAGGAAAATTCGTCAAGCCCTCACTCAAGAAGGTTTCGAAGTAAGTCTCGCAGATAAGGATTCGCCCCGCTCCTGACCGGAAAACTCATGGGCGAAGTCCGGATCGGAATTGGTTTCTCTTATCGGTGCTCTCATGATCTGATTTTCCAGATTCGACAAAATGAAGATCAAGAACGTGAAGACCGAAGTGGATTTCAGATCGAATCTCAAAAGCGTCAAGAAAGATTTCAAGTTGGACGAAGGCAAAGAACAGGTGCGTATGGGGTTGGAATATCGAGAGTACTGCGATCTCTCTCTCATCGATCGCTCATCCGAGAAACGGAGGTTCCGCATTTTTGGGCCTTCGGCAAGGAGCAGTGGCGTGCCTTCGGGCCACGCCTCCCTTGCCCCCCTCCGATAACCTGAGTTTACTACCTCGGTCGACTTTTGGAGCGGCATTCTTTGATTTCTTTCTCATTCATGAATTTTTTATCGGGAAAAAGTACTTGTTCCCCCGCCGGTAGAATAGCTTCCGGCTCGGAAAAAAGGAACTCCTGTGTATCGAGGGTGGGTTTGTCAAAACTCCTCATGATCACCAAGACTTGAGAGTCGGAAATCGTCTCTCGTGTTGATTTATATATCGAACTCACATATCCTAATAAATTATTCCCCTCCAACTCAGACCGACAAGCCCGAATGGGCCTTGGGAGCGAAGAAAGAGGGTGCCGAAGAGGAAGAGGAATAAGCCCTGGGTCGCGAATGTCCTCAAAGACACACAGCTCGCGTCTCGAGTCGAGCTGTGCTCGAAATAAAGAACGGAACTCTACACTGACTTCGCGTTGGAACGCAATGACATGAATGGAAGAGGATTATCGAAGCGTCTTTCGTTTGAGTTTATGATAGAAATAAGGATGCGAAAACCGAGATGCCGATGGTGATGATGTCGATAAAACACCGCTATGATAATTGTTGCGAATAAAAGCTTTTGTTCTCCTATGTCTGGTTGAACCGTTCCACCCTGGTCTTCATTCACGATCCTGCATGCAGCACCTCCGTGGAGAATCGCGCTTCAGATACGCTCCCTCCAATCACAATGAACCTGCAGATCTTAGCGGAGATTTCAAATCCATAAGTATTCGACTCATCAATCACCGGTGTACTAAAAGTACAGATGCTCCCTCCCTGCTCACAGGCCTACCACTATCTAGGAAACTCACCTTCTACGACGACTCATCTCGCAGCGACCTCATTTCGCTTTGGCCTTTGTAATTGAATGATGCCTCTAACATCATTTTTCCGGATTCGCTCTCTCCATCCGATTCAGGGCGTAAACCAGATGCCCTCCCGGAAACGTCTGGTTCAAGTCGAGCGTTCATGAAGCGCTAGGGGCCGCATTCTGTACCCCAAAAAAGGGCGAGCGGGCCATGGCCATCTGGAGGATTTTTTTTCAATGCTGATTGAAAGTGAAGTATCAATCGAGTACTGTGGGTTCAAGAAATGGACCTGCTGCAATAGAAAATTCAGCGCCCCCCATCGCGCACCCTTCAAGATCAAAACGGATCGAGGCTCGCCGACATAGAACGTGCTCGGTACTCGCCAGAGATTGGGTCTCCGTGAGCCCAATCCGAAGGATATCGGGTGAGAAGTGACGGAGCTTTTCTTGGAGGAAACTGAGAGATATCTATCAGTATAGCTGGCAGGGATATCTTACGTTTCGTAGGCGTATCCGATCT
Source organism: Galendromus occidentalis (assembly GCF_000255335.2). Classification (NCBI taxonomy): domain Eukaryota; kingdom Metazoa; phylum Arthropoda; class Arachnida; order Mesostigmata; family Phytoseiidae; genus Galendromus; species Galendromus occidentalis. The sequence goes on along the minus strand of NW_003805485.1, from coordinate 496,284 downwards.
TCAAGGTTTCCAATGATTTTTGTGTCTGCCCCGATCGCGCCGGTGGGGCATAGGAACTCTGGTATGGAGCAGTTTCTATGTGCAAAGCATCCGCGATGGACGGATGCGTTCTGACGTGAGCCTTTCCTGTCGAGCAGTTATTTTGGCATCTCTCGAATTCTCAGATTTTCGCTGTTTCCGAGAATCCCTGCAGCCAGGGTTCACGATGGTAACTGATCACTTTGAGATTGAGAACATCAGGTCCTTCATGTAATCCTCACTGTTTCCGATTTTATTTTCTTCGACAGGATGTACAACTTTTCGTCCGGATAATTTTGCTCTGGAAAAGCACTGCATAGAATCCTCCCCGATCGTTACACGTCACGAGGAATCAATCGTCTTCCGGAGAGATTGGCAATCTCTCCCGATCTCGGAAACATTGGGAATCCCGGTCAGCATTCCGCTCCTAAATTCATGATGAATTCCTTCCCGCAGCGGGCGCGCGAACATCGGATAAATCCTTCCGAGAAGCTGGGGGAGATTTTGACAGATAATAATCACAAGACATTAAGGATGGGTGTGTCCGGAATCACTCATCATTCCATCGGCGTCGCCGAGAAGCTCGCGTCGAATAACATGGCTCTCCACTTGAGACAGAGGACTGAGAAATACTCACCTCCTTGGAGTTAGAGGCTGTATCCTCTATTCTACTTCAGAGGTCCGCTGTTCCGATGAGCCTTCGGTGCAAGACTTCTGCGCAGCCCATTCTGGACGTTCGGTCTGGAAGGAATGAATGTCGTCACGATTCTCCAGGAATGAAAACAGCGGAGGAATTCTTGAAGCTGTTTAGGGTGGAGGGCTTCGGGCAGCGATCCGGTGCCCTCGTCATACAAGACCGAGTGATAGCGAGAGCTTAATGGCCACAGGCATCTCCCTCGGTGATCGAGCTCGCTGAAGCGAGCCCCTCGGAGTCTCCTAACTCACTTTCTCGTCTTGGAGCATGACTTTCTTCTTCACAGTTTTCAGCGACTGTCGACTGAAGTGTAGGCTCTCCGTCGCGCTCCCTTCGGCCGTCCTGATGCTCTTCTTGAGTTTGTCGAACCTGCAATAAAAGCCAGCGATTAAGCGGAAGTATCGATCCGGATCGGACTCAAGGTTTGAATGCAAAAATGGGTGAAGTCTCGAGCTGCAATAATTACTCATCACAGAGGGGAAATTCACATTCACCGTGCTCCAGGAAGGAAACCTACTTCGAAACTTTCTTGAGGATGGGTCTGACGAACTTTCCCCGGAGCTCATTAACCTGGATCGTCATTTCGTTGTGGAGGAAATCTTTCTGCCGCACTTCGTACTCGAGATCGTACTTCTGTTCCTCCAGTCGAACGATACGCGCATGGTAGCTGGCTACGATAGCCTGCAATTCCTCTGCAAAGAGTTTCGTGGTCGTGAGCGAGCTCGATTATTCCCTCATGTATGTATTGAGACGAGGCAATCGTTGAATGACGAACTCAGATCGTAGACTCCATCGAGATTTTTCGGTTGACCGCATCGTTCTTTGATGGCCTTGTCTCTCGCGAGCCGCCTCCTCTCGTATTCCCGGGATATCATGTTGGAGTTCATGTCTCGGAGTAGTTTCTATGGATGTTCAGAGAATATTATGTCGGCTCTGTCTTTGCTCAGAACTCGATGGAATACCCTGCGATCTCATTCATGAATATGGTACCCCGAACTAAACCGGAGCTCACCCGTAGCTTTTTCTTCCTTTCGGCGGTCATGAAACCTTTGTTCAATTTTTCTCGCCCTCTAAGCTTACTCGCTTCCTCGAGGCGTTTCCGAACTTCGACTTTCTTCCTTTCACGTTCCTGCATTTTCGCTTTCTCGGCCTGCATTCAGAGAAGGAGAATATTTCAGTCTGTCGGAAGCGAATCTGAGGGGAGAAGAATTCCCCACGATTCCTTCTCGGAGAACAAGGGAGCACGGGACTCAGTAGAACGCGGAGCATGTATGCGACTCACGGCGCGCCGTTGAGCCGTACGACAGGTCGGACGGAGGAAAGAACACGGTACGCTTGGTCACGAGGGCTGGGGTATGAGCCCACTGGATTTCCGATATGAAGAAAATTTCCGAGAGCGACTCACCTCGTCCATAGCTGATGGCTTTGTCTGGTTACGTCGAATGAGCCTCTGACGTGTCTGCTGGTTCGGCACTATTCGGGCGCCGTGAACTCTCCCACGATGTTTACTGCATTGGACACGATCCAGAGCTTCTCCGAATCGCCTCGCCGCGCTAGAAGCGAGCCAGTTTCAACGCGAAACCTTCAAGGAAGAATTCATTGAATAATTGAAAACAGAACACAGCTCTCCGAGAGGCTTCCAGAACGGAGAATAGGCTTCGCTCGCTTCCCCGTTGTAAACTGCTGCTCTCGTTCCTTTTCCACGATGGAAACTATGACTCGTATCTGAATTCGATTCCGCTCATTCCCGAGTCTTCCTGCACACGATTCCTGGAGCCCCTTCCGAGAAGACGTCCCTCATTTCCGATTGCGGGAACGAATAGATATCCGGGAGACTACGGTATACCGAGCGTGTCTCCTTCGTCATGAGAAAATGAGGGAGGAAAGCTCGGCGCTCCAACGAAAAAAAATTGAGCAAGCCTAATTGCTTGACGGGAAGCCTGTAAACGCTCTCTGTCTCGATGTCGAGTTCCTCAGATCCCTAGTCGGCGAAGGAGCCGGACAGCGAATTAGACCATCGCTCCACACATACGTGCGATGGAGGGGAAGTGCACATGGACGTGGAGTCTCCTGTGATGCAGTCTCCATCTGAGTGCATCGACCTGTGGTGCAATCGTATTTCGAACGCCGTTTTTTTCCCATCCGAGGAATTGTACCGCCATTCGATAAGCGGGTCTTGAGTCATCTCCATGGCCCTCACGAAGCAAGGACTTTCCAGTGATGGAGCTGTCAAGGTCGCCAAAAAGAGACCCAAGGAGATCGTCGGTGGCGTCAAGAAACCCTATCGTTTCAAACCTGGGACCGTCGCTCTCCGTGAGATCCGTCGCTATCAGAGGTCAACAGAGCTCCTTATGCGGAAGTTGCCTTTCCAGCGACTCGTTCGTGAGATAGCCCAGGGATTCAAGACCGACCTTCGGTTCCAGAACTCCGCTGTTATGGCTCTCCAGGAGGCATCCGAGGCTTACCTCGTGAGTCTCTTCGAAGACACCAACCTGTGCGCTCTCCACGCGAAGCGAGTCACAATCAAGGCGGAAGACATTCGATTAGCCCGTCGTATCCGAGGAGAACGGACCGCCAGCGAGGCATAGGCAAGCGAATAGGACTGTGTGCGAAAGCTCTTAAATAAAGACGAGGACCAGATATTGCTCGTGTGTTGCTAATCTGTCGAAATCGAATATTCGATCAGTCGAGATTCGTCGGCGTCGGGAGAGCCCTCTCCGCACTCTCTTCGCGCCGCCGGTAGCCCGAATCGATTTGTATTGTCACTACATTTGCAGAATGCGAAGGACGTTCGAACAAGGAAAGGACGGAGGTAATCGGACAGTGGTCAATTTGATCGGAGAGAAAAAGACGATACGAACTTCGATACGATGAAAGCAATACTGAGTCCTCGAAGAGAGGTGACGAGGCGCTCCGTGATGGCACGAATCGATCTTCTCTACTACACGCGATGAATTCCGCCGATAGAAATTCAATCTCGATGAAGACTAGGTTTCGTTCGATTCCCAGGCTATTTATTCCCTTTCCCTCGGGTGGACGCTGCCAGCATGAGGACAGGGCCATCGACGGAAATCAGAAAACTTGTACTTGTTCCCGAGCGCGGAAGTCCATTCGATTCCTCCAAGGAAAGACTGCGATGGCCTCTGACAGCCGAGTGGAGAACCACGGAGGAGGGTCGCACCTCCGAATAGGGCTGAGACTCTCCCAGGCCCGATATCGTTCGAGAAAAAGGACCTCGGTCGACTCAGAATAGATTGCCTGAACAGGCTTTTCTCTGAACGAATTATCTGTCTCGGAAGTCAGGTCCAAGGGACTCGCAGCCTTCTTCGAGAAGGTTCCCGAAGCCCTCTCGAGTCTCCCTAGTCCCATTGGCTGAAGCGTTGACAGGGATGCCACCTTGCGGGACAGTCAGTCCGAGCTTATCTAGTCTTGCCATGATAATGTTTGTGGAGCGCAATTCACGAATCCGAGCAAGAGGAACTCCGACGTGGACCCGAGCCACGGTGAGGGGTAACGGCGATTCTTGCAGCCAAACTTCGTGATGTTGGAAGCGTGCACGCGACTCGTGGTGCATGTGCATCTGTCAGAGAGTATCAACATCTTGTGCAATCAGGTTCCGAGGAGTCGCTTTTTAACTCTGTGATCGGAGCGACCTTCGTCCCAACCCCAAATCATCATCATGGCCCGCACGAAGCAAACCGCACGGAAGTCCAGTGGTGGTAAAGCCCCTCGTTTGCAGCTAGCCACCAAGGCAACTCGCAAGAACGCGCCGGCTCCCGGCGACGTCAAGAAGCCCCATCGATTCAGGCCCGGTACCGTCGCCCTTCGTGAGATCCGTCGTTACCAAAAGTCCACTGAGCTCCTGATCCGCAAGTTGCCTTTTCAGCGACTTGTACGCGAAATCGCTCAGGACTCAAAGACCGATCTCCGTTTCCAAAGCTCCGCCGTCATGGCTCTCCAGGAGGCTTCAGAGGCTTACCTCGTGGGTCTCTTCGAAGATACCAACCTGTGCGCAATTCACGCGAAACGTGTCACCATTATGCCGAAGGACATGCAACTGGCGCGCCGCATCAGAGGGGAACGAGCCTGAATTTTCCGTGGCTTCTACGCGCAGATCCCGTTTTATACCAACAGCGATGCATATCGGACGCGGAGCAAGCCTGACTTCTCGACTACATGCCGGAACTTAGCGGAAGGAGTTTGGTTCGTGCGCATCGTGTGCTCTCTTAGAAGCTCGATTTCAATTCCTGAAATGATCATAGAATTGTTTACTTGTCAACGATGCTGTGAGATTGTCAAATGGTTCAATGGTCCGACGTTTCACGGTGCAGCTAGGGTAGTTCTTGTCCGAATAGAATAGAGACGCACGGATTTTGTGGGGACAAGGGCTTGTGATTATAAGACCGAGTACTTGAATAAAGAACAAGCTTCATGTACCTACGCGTCTAGAGAGGCGGTAATCATTCTCAGATAGCGGAGTTCTACTTCCTCACTCGGGTGAGCGGAATCTGAATTCCGATCGGAGCAGAGGACCTGCTCTCCCGAGGCTATGAGGAGGGCTCTTCGTTCTATCATCCGCGCGGGCAGTCGGGTGAATACTGCTCGACCCCCAGGACCGTGGAGGATTCGAATTCGTTCCTTCAGGGCGTAAACGCCACGATAGCAGTGACGATCGTCCTTCTTTCGTGCTCGGTGCTGGTGTCAACGACACTGATAACATTTTTGAGATTCACCTCGAGGACGACAAGGTTCCCTTCATGGATCAGACCAGAGAGACGCTTCACGCCACCGTGACGGGCAAAACGGGGTGGGAGCGCCCTCTCCATCTTCGCGTCCGCAGAAGTTCGGATCGACTTCAGCATGAATTGTGAGGCCGAGAGAGCTCGGACGGCGCCGCCTGTTTCCGCTCAGTCGATGGTAGAGAGCGCGGACGATCGAATCGCCCAAGTAAGACCGAGTGACCGAACGACAGTCGATGCGCAGACGAGCGCTTGCTCCGGATCGCGGTCGCAGAATGAGCAAGAAAGTCAATTTAAGCTGTGAGACGATCCATCGGTAATCCTCGTCGAGTCGTCAGCCGCGGGCAGCCCCTACAGGCGAGGGCGTTAGGCAGCCCGATCGTCACAGACCGGGCTCCGAGGCTCTCTGAGAGATTCGCCCTTTATCAGGTGTCGACTGATATCCTATCGATCGGGAAATCAAGACCGATCTCTGTTTCCAGGAAGCCGCCGTGAGTATCCAAGTGACCCGTGCGGCTCACCTCATCGGAGTCATGTGACACACCGACCTAGGCGCCATCCACGCAAAGCGTGGCACCGTCATGCCATGAGGCATTCAACCTGCTCTAACAAGATCGTGCTAGGGCACGGCGTTCGTTCGGGGAGAAAGGCTCTCCCTGGGGCTGCTGATAGACCGTGGATAGAACATCCATTCGAACATTTTGAGCCTGCCAGTCTCCTGGAGACTGCCCCGTTTATTCCTTCCGTTCACCAACGATCGAATCGAGACCGGTCACTCATACTGGCATGCTTCATGAACAGCGTAAATATTGAATCGGCGAGCGTACTCGGCCGAGCTCCCGAAACCTACCCGTTCGTTAGAGACTGCTCGTAGTATGAACAAGGCCGCTTTTCTGTATTCCTCGTTCCCAAAAATGAGGATGGAGCATGGTTTCTGTTGAGTGCGATCACCACGGGATCCATCAGGGGGCGGACTAATGTGAGCATACAAGACGAGGAAGATACCGAAAGTGCGTGAAGTATGACACCCTCCTCTCGAGCTTCAGCCACAGCCATCCCCGTCGGGTAAATGCGACGAGGATCTCCATGCTCCGGTCTGGATGCTCCCTATAATCACGGCATCGACAGAGAGTCTCCGACACTGTGAGCAGAGGGCAGCCCCGGATGAGCAAGCTCCCTGATGATGCTCCCTCAAGTTGTTGAGTTTCAGAGAGGTAGAGTTGGAATCCGAGGGACGAGACGAAGGGTTGCCCGCGGGCTCCTTTCCCCATTTTTCTTTCGAAACCAGCCTTCCCCGATCCTTGTCATCAGACTGATTATCGCGAGGAACGGCCGCTATGCTCCGAGAATCGTTCTCAGGAACGTCAGCGTCGTCGCGACCTGTAGATGTGGATCTGATGCCAAGTCGTGATGATGCGCTACGTAGGTAAACACAGTCTCCATCGATCTCGAATTCATTCGTCAGGGGGGAGACCTAGGTTTTGTCACGCTTCCGCTAATTGATTCCTCAAGAAAGGCTACTTCGATGCGCCTCCCTCCTTCTTGGAAGACTATGGCGCATTGGGATTCATTGGCGATGGGTTCTTCGACAGACGGCGACATGGAGCGCAAAATCCCTCCATCCCCCAGGCGAAGGACCTATCAGGAGCGGATATTTTCGTTGCGACAGGAGCCGCTGTCAGACTCCTTCCTTTGCTGAGAGGCCTCTTCTTTGTCGCAGTGTTCGCTGCCATCATCGTCTTATTGACCTTGTCGTAGTCCCATCGCATCAATTATCAATTATTGATCTTTTTTGCACTATCGATACAGTCTCCATAGTGACACACGAATTCGCGGCTAAACTGAGCTCATAACCTGATGAATGAGCAGAACGAGGTCAAGAGCGAGAACTGGGACACTTTCAACCTTCAAGTGTATCTCCCACGGCCGAACGTCTGAGGGATGCTCCTCAGCCAAGCAGCCACGATTACAAGCCTGGATGCCGTTGGACCACCGGATGAAGAGTCGCCAGTCCGGATCAAAATTTCCCAGTCTAGTTCCCACACGCAAAGGACATGCCATTCACATCAAGTCTGTCCATTCACATTAAAAAACCTCCTCGGAGAACCGCTTCCATTGATCTGCTAACTAAGACTGAGCCTTAGGTATGATCTTCTTAAGAGTAGCGGCCCTGAAAAGGGCCTTTTTTTGACCGTGAGGTCGATGAGATCGCGATGGCTTAACCTCCGAAACCGTATAGGGTACGGCCTTGTCTCTTGAGAGCGT
>NW_003805485.1:374927-488548 GCF_000255335.2 Galendromus occidentalis | reverse complement strand
CACCACGACGAGCCAGACGACGAATGGCGGGCTTCGTGATACCTTGGATGTTATCACGAAGGACCTTACGATGACGCTTGGCGCCACCCTTTCCGAGACCTTTTCCTCCCTTGCCGCGTCCAGACATGTTTCGTTCGAGATCAGAAACAGGATGGCGAAGAAGCGTCGAGATTGAATTATATAGCCGTGGAGAGCACCTCGGCGCTCTCGACCGCCCACAGGAGAGGAGGAGCGGAGGCGCGAAAGTAGCATCGGTGAACCACGTGGTCGAATTCAAATATTTCGACCGTTGGGCTCTGGAGCGCCCAAGGCCTCGACGAAGACTAACTGAAAGGGATACAATTTGGTCTAGCTGTCCGCATGACATAGTCTATACAATCTAGTTTGAATGATTATAAAATCAGACATGGATTTTCCCGTCAATCCTGCAGGCAGCCCAGAATCGAGGAATGATGTTCGATCGATAATCAGAATTTAATTCAGATGGCGCCGGCTACATCCTCGTGAAATATCGTTGGCGTCGACCGTCGATCCTCTCGTCGCTAGATATCCATGGCTAGAATGTCAAGCGCGAGTCGGAGCCAATATCGGCGGAACTTTAGTGATTGCTTGGACTTCTCATCCTCATCGAAATCGCGTTTGCACCGAGCATCTTCAGATTCCTCCGAATTATACAGGCAGAGGATTGACGCTGCGCGCTGCGAACTGCTCGAGGGCCGAGGGGTCAGGACTCCTCCCGCGTTCCCTGTGCTTGCACCGTCATTTCTTTCCAGTCGTCGATGTTTTTTTCATGGCTTCGGCGAGCCATCGCTCTATATCCTCTCGACCCGGCCTTCGGAATCATATTCGATAGGCGAGGAACCCGTCTCCGAGTCAAGGGAAATGCTGGTTCCGATTGATATGGGAAGGCCGACTCTCAGAATTCAGGGAGAAACGCACCGGAAAATGCCGATTTCCAATTAAATTCTCGTACTCTCGTCGTCATGTCTCTTTCAGACGCTGTGAGCTAGGCGCGAGAAGATTGCCACCAGGTGGCGCTTGAGAGAGAGACCGGCATCCCCGGTCGTTTTCACATAAATGCGGCTCGAAGATCGGCGCCGACTCATTGTTGAGTTAGCTCGACGCGTCGCTATGGCTCGTACCAAGCAAACCGCTCGTAAGTCCACCGGAGGAAAGGCCCCGCGTAAGCAGTTGGCCACCAAGGCTGCCCGCAAGTCCGCACCGGCCACCGGGGGCGTGAAGAAGCCCCATCGTTACAGGCCCGGTACCGTGGCCCTTCGTGAGATCCGTCGTTACCAGAAGTCCACGGAGCTCCTGATCCGCAAGTTGCCTTTCCAGCGACTTGTTCGTGAAATCGCTCAGGACTTCAAGACCGATCTCCGTTTCCAGAGCTCAGCCGTCATGGCTCTGCAAGAGGCTTCTGAAGCTTACCTCGTCGGTCTCTTCGAAGACACCAACTTGTGCGCCATTCACGCCAAGCGTGTCACCATTATGCCGAAGGACATCCAGCTGGCTCGTCGTATCCGTGGAGAACGCGCCTAAGTAATTCGCTCGTGCCACTTGAAAAAAACGGCCCTTTTCAGGGCCACCCACTTGTAGAAGATCGACATTCTCTTGCCGGGTAGAGTCCGAATCAGATTGATACGAAGTAGGAAACATGAAGCAACTGTCTGCGAGTGGGAAGTTGCCAATGGGAAGGGAAGAAGTCGCGAGTCGGGAACTTCTCTGCGCCTGTCTAGTTCTATCAGTGATCACAAAGACTGGGCCCGACTCCGGCTCGATATATAGTCAGGCCATCATAATGATGACGAATAACTCGTCTAGTTTCTCTTGCTTGTCGCCACCCCGAGTCTCGAATGTGGTCCACCTCCGAAAGAGGCCACAGCGATTGCCGGGGATGATACGGTCCGTCATGACCTGCCCGCTGGGAGAGAGCCGTAGATTATGAATTCAACGTTTGGTCAATCTAGCGCACCCAGGGCGCAAATCTGTGATCTGGGGATTCGTCTCGATTATCCGACTTCGGCTCTGGCGAATCAGAAATTTTCAGATCAGCCTCGTGGTGCAGATCTCTCATGGTGACTTATTCCGAGTAACGGATGATTCAATCCTGGGGCACTCTCGTTGATTCCGCCATATGCGTATCTCCATCCGATCGAATTCAACAGCATCTGTGATACGGGTAGGGTCGCTGCGCGGGTTTCTGTAGGATTGAATCCCCATCACACAGCATATTGTGAATGTGACTAATTCCCTCGCGTCCTCCTCGTAATCGGCATCTCTTCTCCAGACAGCCATGCCGCATCCCTATTCGACGCGACGGCGCGGCGCCTTCTTTATCCTCGTCCTCCGTTTTCGCACCTCTGAAAATGGTATCCTCGAAGTTCAAGCTAACCAGCATCCGGCATCGCGAATCGCAGGGTACCAGACATACAAGCGATCGATGCGCAGTATCATTTCGATCTTTTTGTGGGCTGTGCAGGGTTCCTCCGTTCGCCCTCATCGGTCAGCTTCCGAGGCTACATTTTTTAATCATGAATCGTGTTATGAGACGAGCGATGCTCAAACACTCGGGAAATTAGTTAGCCAGTCAATCAATGAATCTGAGCCAGCGAAATTATACTCTACGGGATCGCTTCTCTCGAGTTTGGTTGATTCGTCCCGCATCATAAGGTCTGATGGGAAGCGAGAGCCATTGGACTGGCATCGATGAGAAACAATCCCAAATATACGAAATGTGTGACCCTCCCGAGTTTCGACTCGATCCTCGACCCACAGAGACTGCCGCTCGAATGACGAGACAAAACTTCACATTATTTCGACCCACGCAACCTCACAGTAGCTCGTACGAGCTCTACAAGTGTTTCAGATACCCTAGATGGAACGCTCGATGGCAGTTGATCTCTCAGACTTTGGTGGCCCTGAAAAGGGCCGTTTTTTCGTTTTGGAAACGACTCGCACTATTTACTTCGACGAGGTGTACTTGGTGACAGCCTTGGTACCTTCGGAGACGGCGTGCTTGGCCAACTCTCCTGGGAGGAGGAGCCTCACGGCGGTCTGAACTTCCCGGGAGGTGATGGTCGACCTCTTGTTGTAGTGGGACAGGCGAGAAGCTTCAGCAGCGATGCGTTCGAAGATGTCGTTGACGAACGAGTTCATGATCGACATGGCTTTCGAAGAAATACCGGTGTCGGGGTGAACCTGCTTCAGGACCTTGTAGATGTAAATGGAGAAGGACTCCTTCCTCCTGCGCTTCTTCTTCTTCTTGTCAGTCGCCCGGACATTCTTCTGGGCCTTCCCGGCCTTCTTCACAGCCTTTCCGCTCGCTGCAGGTGGCATCGTTCGAATGGAGCTCAAACGAGTATGAGTGCCGTCGGCGCGTCGCTCCTATTTGAGTGTTTCAGGTGAGGCGAGATCTGCGCCGATTCTGCCCGCCTTGTGGAGAGGAGGTTGAGTGGCGCTGCCGAAAGTGCCCGAGCGGCTCCGTATATAAAGCAGGATGCGCGACGAAGAATCATTATTCGTCGAATCTCAAAACTGACTTGAGATCATGTCTGGACGCGGTAAGGGAGGAAAGGCCAAGTCGAAGGCGAAGACACGTTCTTCTCGCGCGGGACTCCAGTTCCCCGTCGGTCGTATCCATCGTCTCCTCCGCAAGGGAAACTACGCTGAGCGTGTCGGAGCCGGAGCTCCAGTGTACCTCGCTGCCGTGCTTGAGTACCTGGCTGCTGAAGTTCTGGAGTTGGCAGGAAACGCCGCTCGGGACAACAAGAAGACCAGAATCATCCCTCGTCATCTCCAATTGGCCATCCGTAACGACGAAGAATTGAACAAGCTCCTGTCCGGAGTGACCATCGCCCAAGGTGGTGTGTTGCCCAACATCCAAGCTGTTCTCCTTCCCAAGAAAACCGACAAGGCTGCGGCTTAAACTGGCTTGAGCTCTCGCGCCAAAAAAAACGGCCCTTCTCAGGGCCACCAACCTATAGAAGATCTCTGCCTCACAAACTGACAGACTAGGTGAACTGATTCCTTAATCGCCGCAGTGCAGAGGACTGTGAATGTCCATTTCGCCCTTGAAGCGTCCATTCGCGATCGGAGACTCATTGTCGAGTCCTGACTGGCTCCTGCTCCCTCAGATTAGGTCTTTGACTTTCACACTCTCGTATTGCGTCGCATTTCTGAAAAATATTTTGATAATCTAATTTTTATCAGAGAGCAGTTCTAGAGGGCCCTGGGCGCGTTGGATTATCGGAGAACTGTGCGTCTTTCATGCGGGAGTCCGGAATCGATGGGAAGAATCGCATGCCTTGGACCTCGACGTCTCGGCCCCTTAAGTGGTTTTCGAGAAGGGCAGCATAGTCGTGATGAGCGTCACTGGAGGATATTTGACCTAAGATGCCTGTCGTAGGCAAGTCGAAGTGGGTTCCCAGGGCGGAACAACGAAGATAGCGTCGATACCCCGAGGATCTTGGGGAGCAGTGAGAGTCTCGGAAGATCCTATTTTTTTTGAGCCTATCTATCTCTGAGACTCGGAGATAACACGGTGATGTAATAGCCGACCTTCTCAGGAGAATATGCATTCAGCCGGGAGGGCCTAAGCTCTCATCTCTAACGATCGTCGGATGCTTTCGCTCTCCTCGAATTTCCCGGCAGAAAAGTTACTTTCGGGCACCATCTTTTTCGGGCTGGCGATGGCGCGGATCTAATTCGCAGAGAGAAGCAGGCAGTGTGCATGTTGCGTCCAAATGGCACTTGTCAGAAAACACTGCTTGCATCGAGAACGGCAGACGATTCTGTGAGAGGGCGCTGCAGATAGGTGTCTCTGTGCCACATTCGTTCAAGATCTCGGACGGCCTTCATGACAGAGACTCGCGTTAAGTGATTGAGTGAGCCTTATCATCGATCGTCATGGCGCGAACGAAGCAAACCGCACGGAAGATTATCGGGGGGAAAGCTCCACGAAAACCACTCGGACCCCCGGCAGGTCGCGTGAGCCTTTCCCCGACCGACCTTGGCAAGAAAACCCGTCGTTTCCGGCCAGGTACCGTAGCTCTGCGAGAGATCCGTCGTTATCAGAAGTCGACCGAGCTCCTGATCCTCAAAATGCCTTTCCAACGTCTCGTTCGTGAAATCACACAAGAAATCAAGAGCGACCTCCGCTTCCACCCCGACACTCTGATGGCTCTTCAAGAGGCTTCGGAAGCGTACATCGTCAGCCTCTTCGAGGACGTCAACTTGCTCGCCATTCACGCGAAGCGTGTGACTATAATGCCCAGAGACATTCGATTGGCGCGTCGAATCCGAGGAGAAGCCTACTGAGGGAAACGCGCTCCTTCCGCTCGCATAGGAGTCCTTAGAAGCGGATCCGCGTCGCGTTAGAGCGGAGACTGTGTAAATACCTATAATGCATACCCGGCATAGGACTTGAGCTGAAAGCTCGGAGACGGCAAAGATTGTGTTTCCAGAACTCCATCATAGAGCATGAGGAAGCTCTTCATAAGTAGAAGATTTAGCAGGACTTAGTTGATAGTTCAGGGTGATCAGAGACCGTGGGAGACGGGCGTGGAATTACTCCCTTATACGCTGCTGAGAAGCGTTCGGCATTTGTGTACAGTCGGCCCGTGCAACCTCTCTGCATCTGGGAGGATGGAAGTTTGGAATCCATCATGATTCACGATATCATAGTCATAGTAGCATCAACGAATATATATGAGTTAAATTACGCAATAAATAGAAAAAAAATGGCGGTCTGGTCGGTACCGCCACGGAATTCGATGTTGCACTCCTTATGATGATCGGGGCTCTATAGAAGTGGCTTCGTATTCACTTTGGAGACGGATAGAACGTATCTCTCGAGATATCGATTGCGCGAGGATATTCGTAAGTAAGAACCTGGGGCGAAGATCGATAGGACATCGCGACGGATTGCATGAAACGACGTAGGTCCGAATGCAATTGATCGTCTCGTTTTTCACAAACAATAGTCACGCTTTTCTCCCTCGTAATATTGGACCCATATGAAAATCGCGAAATAGATCACGTTGAATATGAAGAAAAGCGTCGGCATGACCACTCGTGCCGCCCATTCGATTCTCCTCGCGATTTCCTTGCGGTCCACCGTGTCCTCCGGGGTTGACGTACGGACCAGGTAGCAAACGCAGCTGGAATGAGATTCTCGATTGGAAATCCGTGCGATTAGAGGAAGGACAAGTTTCGCGATCCAGGATCATCCATCCAGTCCCAGCCCCGGGGCATTGGTCGGAAGCTCACCAAGTTTCCATGAGCGAGAAGTATATGAATATGATGCAGACCGCTTCCCAGACATTGAGAGCCATCAAATCCTGCTGGACTGGTAACTGTGATCTCAGGTTCGAAGAGATGGCTTGGAAACCAAGACGGGTCATCATGCCGATGATACACCTGCGAAAAGGAGTGCATCGCAGGGACGGCGCTTAATCATCATGTTTTCTCTGCAGCTGGTCCAAGCACGGGGAATCTCTCAGTACCTGGCTGAAGTTTGGGGCGGTATGTGCGACCGATCTATCCAGAATGCCATGAAAGACGAGGTGACAGCCACGTCAGATGGCAAGAATCCGTTGAAAACATAGAAGGAGATCTCCCGGAAGAACACGAACTGGATGCAGATGCAGCTCCCGTTTCCTTGCCGAATGAACATGATGGAGTACAGACTAATGTCACATAGGTCATAGCTCGAAGCATCCCATTCAACGGACGGCTCCCGCAAGGGAGGATGGTATCGGTAGGAATACTCGGAGGGATCTTCAGATCAATGTTCTCGACAGAGTTCTCGAGCCTAGGAGGACATTGAACTTACTCGACTGCGAGCACGACGAGTATCCCACGGACGACAAATGAGCCCCTTGGACTCTGAAGCCTGAGGACTGCGCTAGTTTGTTGAAGTTCATCGTCAGTTTTCTGTCGAGATCTGCATCTATGGAGGAAAAGAGCTCCGTATCATCTCAAGTTAGCCATCTGGATCCAATTCCTCTCTCGATGGTTTCCATCTTAAAGTCGATACGGAATACCGAATTTCACTTGCCCCGACTGTAGTCCAGCGTGATCTCGAGCATGCAACGGGGCCAGTCGAAAGGGAAAACTCTGTAATTGCTCTCGCACAGAAGGCCCGCATTGACTCTGTAATATAGTTGATCATCAGATCCAGAGCTAGTGATTGCTCTTCGGAAGATCATTCATGCTGACAGCAGCGACGACAAGAACATATGCTGCTTCGATTCTCTTCTTCCTTCGATCTGTTCTAGCGAAGAAATCCTCGCAATCGGCTCTCGCGGAGAGAAGAGGATTCAATCTACAGAAAGAACGGAGTCTGAACCTTTCCACAACATTGAGGGTCCCATTATCGAAGTGCTTGAAGTTGAGGACAGTTCTCCTCCGATGTTGCAGTACGGATCGGCGTGGCCGTAGCGCGATCGTGGGTGTCCAAACATCAGAATGCTCGATTTCCAGTGTACTCTTGAATCGAATCAGTTTCATCACTACATCTAGTCAGTCGGATAGCATTATCGAATGATGGAGCACCGAATGAATGACCGAGAACTCACAGCCGACTGCGTGAGCCATGGTCCTTTCAAGTAGGCGAGTCGGAGATCTCGCCAAGAATAAACTTGAACAAATGTTAGCTCGAAAGCTAATTGCGAATATTCCACTGCTAGTAGCGTCATATGGTACTGAACGGTGGTTGCTGAAAAATAATTGTGTTCTCACGCGACTCCTGATCCGTAAGCTGTCATCCACGGATCGAGAGAAGCCTGATGGACACTGATATAGCGATAAAAGTACAATTCCACTCACGGTCTCCAGCGAAAATCCTCTTGTCGTACTTCTCCATGATATACGATCGGATGTCCATTTGCTCGGGCACGGCGCGCGTCGATCTCTGACACCTTCAATGGGAGAAATCTCGTCACGCCTGATTTCCCTCCCACGCGGCTTGACAAGCGGAAAATATAAGGATTGTGACGAGTAAAATGCTCACATAGTGGAGGAGTTATGGTGTGTGCATTCCGTGCGGGAGAACAGGAGGGAAACAAGGAGAATACAAAGGTTCATCTCGACGGCGCAGTCTCCGACGCGAATGACTGATCGAATAAGCGCGGGTTTGTGATGCGTGCTGCGTTTCAATTACGGAACAAACGCTACCCTGTGACGCGCGACCGAGCGCCCGTCAGAGCTCGCCTCGGGAGGTTTGTGCCCGCTTGGGTCTCGTGAGAGAGACGGACGAGCTTGCACCGTTGCTGAAGAGCCTGTCAGGTTCGGAATTTTCGCGGAAGAACCTCATTTTCTGTCAAGGCGCTCTCGTTGGCGTCGAGCAAATTGAAGTGAGCTCGGCAGGCGGGCATCCCCTGTAAGAAGCGGCAGTATTGCTTATAGCATCTTCAGTATCGCGGGATAATCTCTCCCGAAAGCGGGAGAAGATGCAGACAGAAGTTCTGAAGCATAGCGTCTTAATTCACGAAGAAATGATAAGCGGAACTTCCGGACAGGTTCGCATGGGAGAAAAGCTGCCTCCAGAATTTTTTTCTCTCATTCGAATGTACCTCGCGGTTCAGGTTCGGAAGAAAATGACACCCGGACAGCGCCAGCGCTGCAGCTCGTGACGTCGACGGTAGCCGCCGCCTCCGTATCATTATACCGATTGGAAGTATTCTTCTCGACGGCCATCGATCGTTTAGCTGTCAGATCGCTGCGCGGCCGGCGCGGCTGGTCGGATGTCTACGGCTGGGACATGGGTGACGGCGGGAGAATTTTCAGCTATGGTTTGAAGAGCCGATTACCTAGAAAAATTCATCACCCTCCTAGAAAGCTCAGGACAATGAGCTCCGAGCGGACGCTAACTACGTAGGGGCAGAGTAAATGTCCACGGGGGCGTAAAACCCTGTATCGAACGTAGCTTCCGAACGGATGGGTCGCATTCAGAGCGAAACTCAGGAACAGCTGTCTCGATCTGAATTTTCCAGCGAGCTAGATCATTGACTTCAGAAGTGGCACTTCTGACGATGGAGTAGAATGGTCCAAAACGAAAAGGATGCCAATTTCGCTGTCGTGGATCCTCACTCGCGTTCTTCGCATCACTTCACTTCTTTCCCCGACTGTGAGAGAGAGATTGGATGCTTAAATATTCTCCTCGGACTGCGATACACATCGTTCCGGAAAATAGTTCCCGGCCCATCGCTCATACATATACTCGGGACCGAACTTTGACGTAGGTTTTTTTCTGTTGCCTTATCGTCGACAAAATTTTCCGCTCTTCTCGTCCAACGAATCGCGGAATTATTTGTCTTGAAGTTCAGCAGAACTCGAGAGCTTGAGGAAATTTCGGACCTCCGAAAATTTTCATCGCGAGAGTCCCGATCGCAAGTCAGGCTAGGAGGCTGGATTCTATTTTCAGGAGAACCATGCGCTCCACAAGTTTGGCGGTCTTCGGAGTTTTCGCGCTTATTGTGATGACGGTGAACGGGGAGCCTATAGACATAGAAAAAACGACGGTGTTCCAGATTGATAAGCGACTCTCAGGGGTGAGTAAAATGAATTTCCTCTTGTTTGGCTCAATGGATCGTCTTCTTCTGTGCTTACTCGTGAGTCATGTGTTAGCAAACGATGAGCAATCAAGTTATGGTGCTACGTCGAGCGAAAGGGTCTATGACGGGACCCTGGTGCTATTCTAATCCGGGCAGCGATATTCTGGGACACCGGACCCGCGGAGCCATGTTTATGACTGAGACGCTTCTCCTCCTTGTGCATCGACTTTCCAAGGCCATCTAATTGAGTAATGATCGACTCGATCATTCTCCAGATTCTAGACAGACAATCGTTCCCAAATGTAGGAACCTGACCGCCTTTCAAGCGATTCTGCTGCATCTCACTGTGACGGAATCGCTGACATACTTGCATGCCAGATGAGACGCCTATTTTCGAATATGAGAGCAAATCATTGACGAAGGCTTCGAGGCTGATCGTGAGATTCATCGTCCGTGGGAGCCGCCTGCGGATCGAGATTTGGAATCTATGTCGGTGATGATGATGTGAAGTGCTAACGCGCACGAGAATTGAGACTGATCTCATTTCAGGAAACCGATAGAGGAGGGTATTACCACGCCTACGTGAACACCAGGGAGAAGAGGTGCTGTAAAGTCAAGATTACGATTCAGGCTGATGCAGCTCCAATAATCGATTCTCAGTGCTGCAATCCAGGACGTTGCAGCGGCGCAAACTTGTGTTAGACTCAAATTCGATTTTTATTTATGCCATATACGATGTGAGCAAATGATTGAAAGTGAATCGGAACGCAATAGTTTTCATCTCTCGGAGAGGAGATTGGATTTGGATAGTCCCTGAGCGAGCGAATCAAATGGTTCACCATATACGATAACTTCCTGTAAAATCGCGCCAATAAAAACGTGATTGGAGAGTCTGGGAAATGACATTATAAATTTTCACTCTCAATGATTATGTATCTTATATTCGAGAAGGAGACTCGAATTCGAGAGACAGCTCCGGCCGTAGCTCCAGCTCATCACACGCTCCTTCCTCAGTACTAGCGAGATGAGTCCCTCCCTGCAACTATCGTGAGATGAGCGGATGAATCGAGGCGACCAACAACTCAAGAGACCCGGATTCTCCGGGGATTAGTTCGTTTAGCGATCGTTTCGAATGCAACCCTCCTCTGTCTAGTTCACAGCGTTCGATTCAAAATAAGAATGATAACATTCGGCGGGCTCGTCACCATCGCCAGATATGTTCCTTTTTCTGTGGTCACCTAATTCCAGCATCGGAGTATACTCTTTTGAGCGATCGGCTCAAATGTTGCAGTTCTTTGAGCAAGGTTCGTGAATCTGATGGTGGGTTTCTCTCACCTGGAGAAGAGTATCCTCTGGCACTCTGCATCCTTCTCGGGGTATTTTTTCCTCGGGGGAAATTTAACGGTTTACTTGTCATCAATATATTATAGGAGTGAGCCTGGGAATCGAATGGGAAATCAGCGGCGTTTTATTCTGTCAGAATATGCGGGGACGGGAGAGAACCAGCTCTCATTTTTTCTGGTCCTCGGGTTATGTTCTTCTGAATAAATAACAATACAATCTTCGCATTATTCCATTCGTCCCGGAACGATTTTTGGGGTTTCCATTCTGATACCCCTCAAGGGTACACTTCCCTCGCGACATCCTATCACATCATTTCAAGTTTCGCTTCTTTCCACGAGCTCAAAGTAGTCCCGTGTTCAAGTAGCCACAAGTTCGACCGGTCCTCAAGTCAGCTCAATCCATTCATCCTTGTTCCCCCCCAGATCACAGTTCGTTTCACTCCGGATCCTAACAGAGATTTGTCCTACGCTCAGAGATCGCCATCATACAGGTTTTCATGACTCGGAGGAATCGAAGCTTGTGTCACACATCTGTCCCATCGAAGCTCGTGGGTTCAGAGAGTGTCTTGAGTATCTCAAAGAGTTTCGCAACACTGGTTGCGCACTGAAACTATATTTTCGCTTATCGCGGAGGTGAAGACAGCAAGCAACGGGGAACCACACCAGAGATAGCGTCAGGATCAAGATGGATGACCAATGACGCTTCATAATCCCGTAAATCCAGGACGGGCTCACTTTCTGCAAGATGCTGACGATGCGCGTGACGATATCCTGCACTTTTTTCTTACATGAGCCGTGTTTACAGAAGCCGTCGGAGCACATGGTTCCATCTTTCAGAGCGTCGAAAGGCTCGATGGGGAAACATTGAGACTGACTGGCGATACGACAACAGCGGTGGCACTCTAGTTTCCCGTAACATCTGCACGATATCATGCCAAGCGACTCACAGTACGGTATGCAGGCCCCGTCCCTACAGCTTCCCTTATCCAAGCAGGTTTCGTTGTCTGCGACGGGTCTTTGCCGGGGACACCTTTCGGTTTCGCCGGAGCAAAACGCGTCGCCGAGACATTCGGATGGGAGCCGTGCCCGGCACAGCGTTCCCGCAGCCGCGTATTGGCATTGGTCGCAGCACGCGTGGTTCATGTCGCTGCACATCGCATTCGACCTCAATTTACAGGATTTCGAACAGCAAGGATCGTTGTCCTTGATCGGGCCGATGTCGCACTCCTCATCATCGTCGACGATGAAGTTCCCGCATCGGTCCGACGCGAGCTCGACGAAGCACTTCGATTTATATTTCAGCATGGCTGCGATCTGCCGAATGCTGCACGGACTGAAGTGACGATTATTTTGAGCTAAACCGAAGTTCGAATGAGCGTTCATCAGATATGAACCTCCCCTGGAGGACGGTGGCATGCACTCTTCGCTGTCGGGGTCGTGTTCTGCTCCCCAGCCATGCGCCAGCTCGTGGGCGACGGTCAGATCTGAGACTCGAGTCAGCAACCGCGTGCCCATCACGACTGACGTTGAGAGTCCGACGTTTTCGACGATGAACTTTCCCGCCTTGCTGTCGAGGTATCGTCGTGCGCAGATTCCTCGTTCCTGGATCGGGTGGCCAATATTGGCGAGGCCGAGGGCGCCCTCGAGATTCCTCGCCGTGAATAGATGCGCCAGACAGACCCATTGGTTCTCGGTGCTCTCGTCCGTAGCGAAGGAGTGCAGAATATCCTCCACCGAAATCGAACCTTCCATGTTGAAATGCACTCGGTTCTCAGCGACCTCGGTCGCTTCACGAAACACGAGGACGTCGCGAATCACGAAACCCATGTTGAAATAGCCGTCGTTCTCCTCGTTGATGAACATCGTCTCGTTGAATATCTTGTTGACGCGCTGGATCTGAGTGACCATTTTATCGATCGTCTTCCGGAGGTTACTCTCACCGACCACTTCGAAATACGTGTGGTCCGCCACCAATCGGAGCGGACAGCGCTTTTTATCGGGCGAGAGATCGAGCCCGGGCTCATGGACTCCGGAAGAGTAGAATCTCCGAGGACGTCGCACGACGGGACAGCCTCGAGCTTCAGCGATCCGGTCTATTTCGGAATCCTCATAGAGCAAGCGAGTTTTTGCCTCGTAATTTCTCCTTCTTCCAGAAGAAGAGTAGTTGAGGACGGCGGCATCTTCGATTGTGTATACTTCATCTTTCAGGAAAACACTCCCACTGAGGATACTTCCCTCATGATGCAATACCGCACTGGAGCCGGGCTCTCCGATGACTTCACCCTCGAGGTAGCGCTCACTGAGTTTGCGCGTATCCACATTATGTTCTCGAACCGTGCCGTTCCCGTGATTTTCGAAGACTCGGAAATTGTGTGCGAATAAGTTCTGCGCGGGGCGCGCCCTCACTTTGAAATTCTTCCCTGTATCGGACTTGATATCCAGTTCGACATGTCGATCCAGCGCACGTCGACTGCGACTTTTGAGATTCGACATCGGCAGTTCTCGCAGGGGCAGGTGGTTCTCCCTTTCCAAGGAAACGCAGCTGTTCGATATCGAAACGATCACCACGCCCGCGAGTATCGGACTCCACATGATCCACCGTCGTGGTCGCACATCCATGAGTAATCCAGGGAGCTCGCGAACCGGCGGCTTCGACACAACACTATCAGTGAACTCAACTCTCTCTCTTGGGAAATGGAAGCTCACTTGGAATTGTATTGTTTCATGTCACGCCGTCTATCCGTGAAATTGTCCGTTTGACCGAGCTTTTCGAGTATTCCTCTCTGGGACAATGGAAGTACTCTACCACCGGAATATGATAGGCTGGAAGTGGTGTAATGTGCGCGCAGTCGGTAGAAAATTCATTTCGACGTGTGTATCAATCTTTCCAAGTGTATTTGGTTCCGCATTCGCTCCTTCCGACACTCGAGACGATCTGAATATACTGCTCTTGACCATATTCCGGGCAGGGGGCAACATGTTTTGCAGAGCATGCGCGGGAATTCTCCGTAGTCCAGGGAATCCCTCGCAGCGCAGTCGATCGTAGATCCTTTTCCAGTACCCACCTGCTCCAAACCCGACGCTCAGTAGTTGTCGCGGTCCTTCCTAAATATTGGATGAAACGAAATTGAGCTTTTCCATACAGGCTCTCGGGAATCTTCGGCTCTTGCTTTTTGACGAAGATCAGCGCAGCAGCATGTCGGGAGGAAGATGCGAGCCACCGTTTCTCTTGGTGCTCCCGAATCCATGCTAGAAGAGTACCGAAGGGATCGGACAGAGGAGGGTCGGCACTGGGATTGTGAGTCGACCCCAATTCAAGTATCGATCGGGATTTCAATCCGTAGTTCCCCGCCCCATCCGCTGCTTTTCTTGAGCCCGATTCCGAACATCCATTTTCATTTCCGTACTCTGATGTCTCCCCAAGGCTGTCGCACGGGGATTCTCGTCTAACCGTCTCAAAATCCGGGAAGCCTCCTACTCGCCTTAGACGTCGAGCCCTGCACGAATTTCCTCTCTCCCGCGGGAGACTGCTGGCGATCCTGTCTTCTCTTTCCCGGGCGAAGACTTTCCCGAACACTTGCTACTCATGCTTCGAGTGCCATTCCCGCGCGCTGTGAATCAGCTGGCCTAACCGTACGGCAAACTCTCTTCTCGCCGGACGTGTCCCATGTTTTTGTTTACGATAACGGAGAGCTCTCCTACGCTGTTGAGTTCAAGGGAGTCAACGAGATACTAATCTTCACCCACGGGAAGCGGGAGGGACATCTCCCAGAATACCATGGACGCGTGGTCATCTGCCTTGCGACCATCAAAGCTGAGCAAGATGCCTCCCAAGGTTTCATTAGTTTTCTGCACGGCCACCCCCTTTGAGCTGGAATGCGCGCTGACTTCCTCTCGGGCATCGACTCCATCATATTTTCTCTCACAGGTTTCGTTTATGCCGTCGCCCCGTCTCAAGAGATCACTCAGCAAAACTAGTCTCGGTGGAGGTGAGCCGGTCTGAGCGTGTTTTGATAATTCGATCCGGATTGAGATTTCTTAGCCAGCTGAGAATCGACTGACTCAGAGGCTGTTTAAACAATAAGTCGGATTTGGAATCGGAATCATTGATCCCCGACGTTCCCGGAAGGTCCCACCGCGTCGCCAAAGAAGACATGTCTAGAACGGGCACCAGCACTGCCGAACCGAAGCGACATCATGAACAGAACCTTCGTTACGAGCCGGATCAATTCGCTGAACAAAACTTTCATCACGAGCAGGAGAGAGACTCCTGACAGCACCAGCAACATTGGCACCACGCTGAAGAAACTTCCATCTTCGGTGAAAACTTCGACGCCCACAACAATCCTCCCGAGTTGCGAACGACAAAGCTCGTCTGACAGGATCTCTCTCGGTGTTCGTCCGGCATTGACGACTCGTTTGAGCAAAGGTAGGCGTCACGCTGTTTCACATTATTTACCGATCGAGTCCCGCAATCAAGACTATGACAAGTGGCGAGGTGGCACGTACGAATGACATTTTTCGATATTTTAGATCTTTATCCTTCGTCCAAAGAAGTTTGTGATAGGTTGGAGCTGCTGGAGAAGAAATTGGAGACCCACATCCAGGTAGAGTGAATCTGATCGCTTCGACTGACGCCAGAGTTCCCACATCTCTCCCGGAACTCCAGGTCTCCGAAAGAAATTATCGTCGCCATTCGAAGAGATCATTGAATTCATGCTTCTAATAAGTTGAAGGACGGCAGGCACTTTCTCCATCGCTTCATCATTGCAGTCATCTGAAGCAGTCGTGGAAAGTTTGAACAGAGATAATCAGCAGACGGCTAAGGAAAGCATTCGCCTAAGCGAGAGGATCGCTCGACTGGAGTGAGTGGAGAGAGTTCCGTTGTAATTTTCGGAGGAGAGAATGTCGACGGATTCCATAATCTGCGAGAATGCATTGCAGAAAAATCTATCATTCCGAATCGTTGGTGGCGGTAGATGACCTCCGCACTCGGAAAGACCTGGATCAAACGAAGACCCTTCTCGACACGAAGAACCTGGAACTCGAAACGCTTCGCATCAGTTACGAGAGGCTCAATGAAGACCATTTGGCGTTGAGGAGACTGATGGACGTCAAAGAAGCAGAAAACCGAATGCTCGAGGATCTCCTGGAAATAGAGAGAGAGAAATCGAGGAAGTTTGAGGAAGAGCTGGATTTCGCTACTCAGGAAAACGAGATAATCAAAAGAAAAATGCTCGAATACGAATCACGCACCATGGCGCTCCATAACGAGGTCTTGGAATTGAAAGGGAACATCCGGGTATTCGTCAGGGTACGACCGCTGCCGCACGGCGAAGTGAAAGCCTGTCTCTCCGTGAACACTCCGACTTCCCTCACGGTGACGAAAATGAGTTCCAAGGACGGGTCGATAGCTACAACACCGTATCGCTTCGACCGGGTTCTGGATACGACGGTGACACAGAAGGAGGTCTTTGACGAAGTTCGTCAGCTGATCGTGTCCGCCCTAGACGGATTTAACGTCTGTGTCATCGCGTACGGACAGACGGGATCGGGCAAAACTTACACCATGGAGGGTCCGCTGGGATCGAATCCGGACGACATGAGTGACGATCGCATCGGGGTCATTCCGAGAGCTTTCTGTGAGATCTTCAACCTGATCCACGATCGTCGAGACCAGGACTGGGTCTACAGCGTTCAAGTTTCGATGCTCGAGATCTACAATGAAACGATTTTGGATCTCTTGAATAGACACACTGAGTGCAACATCAGGATCGCTGCATCGGATTCGAACCGTACGGAGATTCTTCATTTGGAGAATGTGTCATCCGTTTCCGTGGCCGACAAGGGCTACGCCGCGAGACTCTTCGAGAAAGCTCGATCTCAAAGAAAGGTGGGAACAACAAAGTGTAACGGACGCTCTTCTCGTTCTCATTGTGTGCTCCGAGTTCACGTACGGGCGAAGAACAACTCCACCGGAGCAGAGCGGGAGAGCGTCCTGAATTTGGTAGATCTCGCTGGATCAGAGCGAGTCAAACAATCCGAGGTTGAAGGGATTCGGCTCACTGAGACCCGCAAAATCAATTCTTCCCTGACTCAACTGCTCACCGTTATCATGAGCCTCGGCAATAAGGTAATACGAGAGTCTCCGATCGAATCTTGGACTTTTTCTGAATTTCGCGGTGTCAGTGTCTCTCCTTCTCAACGTTCCCCATTGCAGGCAGCTCACATTCCGTACCGAAACTCAAAACTGACGCATCTCTTGTCCACGTCGCTGGGAAAAAACTCCAAGGCCTTGATGATTGTGCATGTATCGCCTGCCCAAATCGACGTAAATGAAACAATAAATTCTCTAAGGTTTGCGCAAAAAGTCAATGATGTCCATATTGGACCTCGGGCTGATAGCACCAAAGAGAAACCCAATTGAGCGTAGTGTCGCCAAGAATCTCCTCGACGTGGATCTTTCGTCATGCTCCCAGCTGTTTGTCGCTCGGGATAGCGATCCCTGAATATTCCTCGGACTCCGAGCCCTTACCAAGAATGCCGCCTCCGCAGCCCTCTTTCCCAATCGGACATTCTCAGTTCAGTCAGAAGTCCGAAACACTACGAGCACCGTTTCCGACCACACTGCGTATTTTGTGAGATCAATTGTCTTCGAAAAATAGATTTAATGCCCTGAAAGCATCCAATGGACTGGAACAATAAAACATGTGACCGGAGAGTTCCTGTACCACCGGGTCTTTTCTCCCTCTGCAAACTTCGTGAACAGAGTTCCCGTCCGGATTTAGTTAGACAGAGATGAATTCGTATGAGTTTGAGGCGCATCGACAACAGCGCCGAACCAGATAAGAATAGCGCAGCCATACGGAGCTCGGGTAGACTCAGCCTGCGACACACTCTGTGGTCGAGGCGCCGCTGGTGTAGTGGTATCATGTAAGATTCCCATTCTTGCGTCCCGGGTTCGATTCCCGGGCGGCGCAATTTTTTCCATTCACGGAATCAAGGGGAATTTCTCTCTCAGATTCTTTTGAGAGACTTCGGTCAGGGAGGGCATCTTCCCGCGTGCCTGGGTCCACCATCGTCATGGAGAGAATGAGGGGAGCCACCAAAAAATTTCTCATCGCCAAAGTGTGTCTTCAGCTTGGGTCTCGTCGAGCGCTGGCTTAACCAGAGACTTCCCATGAGTCCGCAGAATAACTCGATTTTGATCTTGCAATCGTAGGAGGAAGCCATAAGTGAGCTCCTTGGGTGAGTGGTAACCTGTCCCGCCCTGAGCAGCGCTGAGAAATTCTCTTCCAGCCGAAGTCCTACTGACGTCATTTATTCGAAAAGCATCATGGCCGACTGCCGGCATATCAGCGCGCCTTGACTGTCGTCGGAGAGCGTGTAGCGCACACCAATGATGACATTGATCCGTACCGACGGTTCCCGAACCCGGAACCGGGCGCTTCTTGGGCTCTCCTCCGATATCTTTGATGAGCCTGACAGTGAGAGTCCGACTGATTACTGTCAGCACCGGAATCGTTTCCTGAATATGCTGAACGGTGGAACTCTAAAATTAAAAAGCTCAGGAATTGTGAAATTCTGGATCTGACGAGTTCCGGATCTGAGAAATAAGAGTGCAGTCTCACTTCAGCACTACGCCTATATCGAGAGCATCCTTCATCCCACGAGTCTTTATTCCATCGACAAAGACTCGATGCGACTCCTAATAACGCCATACCAAACAGAAAATATCGGTATTGTCGCCGGCATTCCCTACGATCATAGGAATTTTGTCCAATGACCTACTGGAGGATTCAACCCTGAGAATCTTCGGTATAGGGAAGCCGAGGATCATCGAAGTTTCTCAACAGGTCCACAAGACGATTCAACCCTAAGAATCTTCATATTATACATGGTAGCATGGAAGGAAGCATGCCCGGGATCCGGTGATTTCCCTAGTGTACATCCACCCCGGCTTCGCCAACGTACGTACACTCATTTGATTCGGGAGAATCGCGACCTGCCGCTTTCTTCGGGCGACACTCTTCCGCTCCGTCCATCTACGCTGCTGAATGTACTCCCCAATCTCGGTCCCTGTCAAAGACCACATGGCTTGACTCCTTGGAAGCGCGAAATCTTCTCCGTTTTGACGTGGAAATACGTCATTGATCGGCCGTTGAGACCTACGGAACTCATGAAACGAGTTTTCACAACCCGTCCACCCTTTGTTCGCGACACTGTTCTCTCGGAATCCTTGGCTGATGCGACCTTGGAGGGAGGAGGTTCGATAAGCCAGTCTTACAATAGTATCTCATTGTCAGCACCATCGACCGAGAATCTTCAGACCTGCACATCAGCTCGTTGTCAGGTCATCTCTGACCCAACTTTAAGTCGAAAATGAACCCCCGGACACAGGTCGCATTATCAGTGGCAACTGTGCCGATATGCCCGACCGGGTTACTCATGGTTTCCAGTGAGAGTACAATGTAGGAAGCCGGAATCCGTCCAGTTACTTTAGGATGGACGAATGGGTACTGTGGTCGACAATTACGATGTAAGCCGGCCGCTTTCCCGGTACATCTAAGGGCCCGACAAAGTCAAGTCCGAACTTTCCGAAAAGTACTGCGGATGGTACGACCGGCTGCAGATCACCAATTCTTTGTGGCGATGCCTTGCTTCTCTGACAGAAAGCACAGTTGTTTATTTACTGGTTCAATCTGAATGGGCGCAATGGTCAAACGGGGAAAGCATCCGCGTTCCCATCGTCCCTCTCTTTACGGTGGACTACTACCCCGAAACCATAATCCTGAATAGAAAATGCCCGTCGAACGAGTCTAGGGCAGAGATTGGCCTTGCTCCAGAGGTATTCCAAGGAGATGCTGTCTGTCATCGTCATCACTCATCGCTTCAAATCGTCGATCATATAGATAGGGATGGAATTTCTGAATAATACTCTACGGCCAAACATTCCATTTCCACAGAGTGGCGTTCCGCCTCCGAAGCCTTGAGACGACGGCTTTATTAAGAAATCTGGTCTTTGCTCACCATACTGAATCTGCACGAGAACTGCTCCGAGAACTATCACTCGCGTCAGTCTGATATTCCAAAGGATCGATGAGCCTGTCCATCAGGTTGGAGAGCTGCTGGCGCATCCGCCAACCCGGACGGCATCCACTTGAATTGATACAGGCCATCAGCTGCACGCCGAACTCTTGCTTCTGATTCGCTGCTACGACTCCGTCGCGCAAACTGAGTTCGCAAACTGGATTCTCGGGGAGTTTCCTGAACGCTTACACTTCCGATCTCCAGAGAGGGTCCCGGAATTTGGGTGCGCCTTCGGCTTCGTTGACCGATTCGGCGCCTCCCGCTCACTTTCGGCAGGAAGATTCTTCGATGACAGACCCAAGAAGAGCAGCTCCCACGGCTGTGGCGCTCAAAGAGACGGCGAGAAGTTATGTAGGTGATGGCGGGCTCTGGTCTCCGACCATTCAAAGATATTTCATGCTCGATTCATTGTCGATGAGAAACAATCAAAATGTGTGCGGATGCAGCTCAGCTGATGGGGTCCCATCATATTATGGGGTCGCACGCTCAATCTCTCGAACTCGTGTGATTGTTTACGCGTGGCGGCCTGTCGGGAATTTTCGGTGAACACCCCTGCTCAAAGGGATCGACGAGTCCAAATAAGAGGAGGTTGGTCGGTCTGCTTCGAGCTCTTCGCTCGAGTCAGACAGCTTGACGACAGAAAATCCCAGAGAGGAGATTCGAGGGAAGTCGCGCTCAGTGGAGCATTTGAAGATTTTCCAGCAAGGACAATACAGGTACAGAACAAAACATGGAGCGGAGAGAAGTGATGCTCGAATAACATGTAGATTGGCTTTATTTCATTTTCGTCATCATTGACCTCTCGGTCATTCTTTGCGTCGAAGGTAGATAAATACTGTGGTATGTACAAATATATTAGCGAAGGAAGTCGCAGCGGACCGATTCCGTCCGAGGTGCCCGAAGACGGCTCTTATCCACCAAAGAGCAACCACCCACGAGCGGTCTACTGAAGGAATGGAGGGCATCGTCCCTGACTATCGCGATGCCGTTCACCATAACTTGATCCATTCCCTCGAGTAGGCTTCATCGGAGGCGAAGTATTTGCACCATGAGTTGCACATTATGTCAATGAGTTTGAAGTAACGAACCCGAGTCGCGCTTGTCTCAGTGTCTGTCCTATCTTTCGGATCGATCGGGACTCACTCATGAGTTTTCCTTCAAACAAGGCCGATCTGGAATCTGGGGAGAGGCCTGCGTCAACTCCCGTGAATCCCCGTAAAGGGGCGGAATTTGCGTTGGTCGAAGGGAAGAGAGGTCTCCTTCCGAAGACTTCGCGTCGATTTTTGAATTCAGTCCAGCTGGTAGTTCAGCGGAAAGATGCACTCCCATGATTATTTCGATTGTATCTCCCCCCTCTTACTCATCCGTCAACAGGGCTCGACGACTTCGGAGGCAAGCACATGAGGATCGAGCTCGAGATCCTCCAGTTCCGCTGCGACGCAAAACGCTCCTCGGCGAATTGCGCTATCCCAGCCGAATTGGAGAGAGAGCTCGAGTTTCGAATGGATAGAGAATATATGATTTCATCGAGGTTGATGTGGTTTTTCTCGTTCTCGCCCCCGGCTGCCGTTGTCTCACAAACAAGTCGGCGGAGCGGACATGCGGCATGATATTCATTTCAACTAACACGACTATTCTAGAGAGCATCGATGGAGCGAGAGCAGCGTCTGCAGCAGCACAAGACTCGTCGGATTTTCTATCAATATCACTATCATTAGGCGGTCTCCCGGAATAATCGATGCATAATCATCGAACAGCTCATCTCACTGGAGAATGCCTCAGACTGAAGTTCCGTCCGAGAGAACAAAACGATTCTCTTTTCATCGTTCGGACTAAATGTCGAGAGGGAGTTCGTAATATTTCTTGTTTTTACAAAATTAGAAATACGTCTCGAGAACTTTGGCATGTTTGAAATATGTGACGCTCTAGCAATCAGTATCAACATCTCGGACTCGCATCCGAAGGAAAGGATCAGCGGCCGTCATCCATGCTCGGAATCGATCGATAACTACAACATTGACAAGGTAATAATAATTCATCTAGTTCACCTGGCTTGCTCAACATAGGCGCAACCACGGTCTCTGAGAAGCTCGGACTCCTCCGCTGTCAGGAACCGTGTCATTCTGACGTATCCTGACGGAGTCGACGGTGAAGATCATCGGCAAATGAGTATGAGGCATTTGATGAGTCATCTTCTGTGTAAGGCGCGAGACTGGGTGCGCAAAGTCAGCAAACTTCCGATGAGGAACTTCAAGTTCGTTGAAGGCAAACGACGGAATGATATGCACAATCGAGACAATACAATGCCAAAGGTCTTCGCTCCTTTGAGGAGCGGGAGAAGGATGCTAGGAGTAGGAGGCATAGTGACCTTGCGGTGGTTTCCTTCCTTGCAATCGATTGCGAGAGTGTGTTTTGGCTCATCCAGGATCGTCGCGTTGATTCGTTCGTTGATTGGGTTGTTGCTAGAGTCGACGGCTAAATGGCTAAATGATCGCTTAGCTAACTAACAAGTTGCTGGAGCCGGTGAATGGTTGTAGCGTCCGCGACATGCAGGTCGAAGTCGAAGGACTCGTCGCTGATTTCGAAATTTCCCGACTCCTCGACGATATCGACGACCTGCTGCATTTTCTCTCTCGGCAATTTGGCTATCTTCGTTTTGAGCGCGAAAAGTCTCTTGTACCGACTAGCTTCCGTCTCAGACTCGGGTGACGACCCATCGGCGTCCATCTCCTGGATCAACGCGGTCAACACGCTCGTTGGCTGCTGTTGCAAAGTTGGACGTTTTTTCTTGGTGTCCGCGGGAGACGACACCCGTCGCGGAGCCTGAGACTTCGGTGGGGGCAGCGACGGTTTCAGCTCATCGTTCGGGGCGTTTTTCACTTCTTTGAGGGTTTTCGACTTGCGCTGATCAGGGGGAGACGGGGTGAATTCTACTTCGCTCGCGTTTCCAAGTGGCGGTGACGTCGTCGACGTCGTCGTCGTCGACGATAGAGACTCTTTGCCTTGGGATTTCTTCTTGGACTTCGAGACCATCGTCGTGGCCGTCGACGCTGCTGAGTTCGGTGCGGCATTGGACGCTGGAGCTGGAGGAACGGGCTCCTCCAAGCGAACTTTCTTCGACTCGGGGGAATCTTTGTGAGACGAAGATTTCTTCTTTTTGCGCTTGAGTTCGTCCTTCTCTCTGTGGTTTGGACTAGATGAATTGTCACGTTTCTTCTCTCGAATACCGTCTTTCTTAGCGTCCTGTAAGAGGGGCAACGATTCTGGTCAAGGCACGGGCGGATCAGTGAATGCGTATGAGCCAATATAAGACGGGGTCACGTTGGAACCCGAGGCCTCCGATGGACAGTGATGAGAATAGTATGGAGCACTTACCGAGGAATGGCTCGCGTTCGACTTGCCATTGGCATTTACTGTGAGAGTTACTTTGTCGTTCTTCTCAGGCTTCTCTGACTTCACCGACTCCTTGGGTTTCTCGTCTTTGCCACCGGCAGATGAGCTCTTCTCCTTCTTGTCGCGTTTGTAGTCTTTGTCTTTTTTGTCTTTTCGTTTCTCCTTCTTGCCATCCTACCGGAAGAAAATCAAATTTCAGGACTCTAGAAGAGCAACGAGACTCTCTCGGGACGATTTTGGAGTTCCAAGCGCCATTCTCATCTCGATACCTCAGTATTCTACGCGGGGGAGAGTCTTGTTTCAGCGAGGAGCCTACCTTGGCATCTTGGCCTTTGATGATGGGCGCACCGAACAAGCCGCAGAACTGAGATGATGTTGGAGGCGCTCCCGCCAGATGCGGAGACTTCTTCTGGGGTGGCGTTGGGGGCTTTTTCGCAGGAGAGACAGCGAGCAACGGGCCAGCCGTTGTTGCTGAATTATCCTTTATTGCGGCTCCGCCTTTGAAGAGTTTCTGGCAGAAATCTTCCGGAGGGTTATGGAATGTGAGCTTCTCACACCGGATATTGTTGAGCGGCTTCCCATCGAGAGAGAGGTAGAGATCGTATATGAACTGAAGTTTCTTGGGCTCTTCTTTCGTCTTGAAGTAGACTATGATCGGCATGTTGAAGCCTGCATAGCCGCTCTCAGACACCTGGAAGTCGTGGAAGACCGCGATTAATGATATCTCTTTTCCCTGTGCTCCTGCCTTGTGGAGGAGGAGAGATCGGATGGCGAAAACTGTATCGTGCCTCACCTGATAGGGTGGTTCCCGAAGAGTCCTTCGAGCCTTCGGGAAACTTTCGTGTAGTAGAAAGACGACTTTCTCTACGAAATTCTCGATGCGACAGCCCTCCGGCCCCCTGACGAACACCGTCCAATCATGCGTGTATCCTTCGGCTGTCGGTGTTTCCTTCAACACGGCCTTGTGCCCCAGCTCGATTTTGACCTCGAGTGATTGAGAAGTCATTTTTCGGCTTCAGCTACTGCGATTTGTCAGCTGTGGGACAAATGAATTTTTAGAGCTTTGATATTTGAACACACCATCTGAGCGGGAGTAGAATCGACCCTTCCCCACTCCGAACCTGAGAAGCCAATGGAGGATATCTCGTTGGAGGCCAAATGTACACCCTCGTGCACTGCACTAGGGCAGAGCCCTGTCGGGGAGAAGTCTTGCGTAGACACAGCCTCCTTCCACCCGCATTCTAGTTCCGCTGCTACAGATGGGTCTCATGTCCGGATGAGCGATCATCCTCGATCTCCATCACATCCAGACACATTCTGATCCGACGCTTTGATGCTGGATCATCATCATATACATACTCGCGCACCGTTAGTGGACTTTTGACGGAGGCGAAGCAAGTGCCATATTGGGCGCAAAGAACTAAAATCGCTTCGCACTCTTTTGGCAGCGGCGGTCATCGCCGGAGGAATAGAGTGCAACCACTGAGTTCTGGCAGTGACAACAGAAAATATTTCGCAAGTTCGGGGTTCATACCCAGGATGGTTAACATTCGAGAATTCGGTAGTCGGGAGAGCAGCGAAATATGGTTCGGGCGACTCATTGTCTCGAATAAATCAATGGAATCCGAGTAGTCATCAAATGTGTAACGGAGTTTCCTATTCTCGTCACAATTGTGATCGGAAATGAACGAACTGTCACTGCTCTCAAGGGAAGAAACCGAAGGCGCGCATCAACATGGACGTCGATCTTAATCCTCATGAGTCAAATGCTTCCGCCATCCGCAGATTCCATATGTGCGGAGAACAGAGGATACCCCATACATATTCGCATTCGACAATTTTTCCCGGAGGAGCTACTAGCTCTAAATATTCCACTCCGCACAATGATCCAGCGGTGCATGTACACATGAGGGCTTGAAAAAACCGAAGCGGATCGTGAACGACCACAAATTCCTCATCTTAGATTCCCCATTTCATGAACGCCACCGCTGGTGCTCTTAGCCACCGCTGTTAGACTAATGTGAAATAACGGTAGACCGATGCCGAATCGCAGCGAATCTGGTTTTTCCTTACGCGGTTTCGCCAACAAGATTGTTCTTCGCTTCCTCACGTCACTACTTGTCGTCGTCAGACATTGGCGTCTAACAGCAGGAAGTTACGAAGATGCCAAGGACAGACCTTTGATTCGATGCACTGAGGACGGTAAGGGAGAAGCCTTTGCGTCCGACGCCGTATTGCGCTTCATGTCGAATAAAGCAACCACGTGCCTCACCGACTCCCAATAGCCAATTGAAATATCTGTCTCTCGCGCCGAGCTGCGAGCGAGATTCGCACAGAATAATGCAATGACAAGGGTCGCGAGTTCTCCTCATCCTCCACAGGTGACTAGAATAACCGAGCTGGACTTCAGAGCCTGCTGATCCAGAATTCAGTGTGGCTCCGACGATATCTCGCACTGCCGTCGAAATTAAGAGCAGCCTCTATTAAGAAGCGACCTGATAATGCAGCATAGAAAGATAAGCAAGCGAACATCACGACGAAGGCGGAGCGGCCACGGCACGGCGGAAAAGAAGTTGCCGTTTGTCTTTCGATGGAGTCGAGCTGATCTCATCTCCGCCGTTGAGCCGAGAACCGCAATGGGACATTGCTCCGAGTAGAACATGGAAGTAGCCAATCCGAACAGGGGCGAGGAACTCAAACACAGAGCCTATGGGACAGAGGAGTCTTTTCCGGACGAGAAACTGTACCAAGATCCAAAATCATCCAATTGATACAAATTGTGAAATTCCCACGGACCCGAGCAACAGATAGCCGTTCACCCCCTGCTACTTCGAAACGAGCCGCTCTCACTTTCCAGGAAGATACTGGGGAGATGTGTTCAATAAACACGATACAGCCTCCCCGGATCGAGCCCGGCAGCGATGAAAGATTCAAGTTCTCGAGAACCGACCATCGCGAGTATACAATTTGTTTACAACAATGATCGACGATTCGGATCAGACTAACGCATGGCAAGAGCCGCAGACCGGAATTTGAAAGAAAGTGACGTTCACGTCGCGACCCTCACGCTTCTTGCGAAGTCAAGCCAACAGCTACGGCGGGCAGACGTCCGCTAACGCTGAGGCGAACTACGTAGTCCTCGAGTTGAACGAAAAGGTATGATACATCGCCGCTCATGGGGTAGAAGGGCGGTCCGAGAGACAGGGAGGGCATCGCTGGCTTGCCCCCCATGGAGGCAAAACACACACACTCGATCAGCCTGCGCTTGGAGCATGCGGATCCACATTATACTCATCGATATGGCCCCATTGATTTTCGCCGAGAAGCTCCAAACCATTAATCACCATGATGATGATCATTATAAGTGTCTAGACATGCCTGAGGAAGACTCACCGCATTATAGCTAAACGAACCACGAAACGACTCGCCGATAGCACCGGATGCCCCTTGAGCACATGAGCTACATTGGAGACTTGGGAAGCGTGCAGTTTCGGGAATATCCCGCAACTTGTTTAGGTAAATCAGAATTGCAACAGAAACAGCGTTCGCCGCTGCTGAACACAGTGATCAAGGACCAAAGCCACCACCACCATCACCGTAAGAGAGAATACAGCGCCACACGGGTCGTCGTGGAGAGGGCTTCTAGCAGAAAGCAAACGACTGCGCCCGCGCGCCAGCTACCGCTGCTGTTGGTCTCTGTCCGTCGATGCACATTTAAATGACGACTGTGATCGATTCGCCGTGACTGAGATTCCCGCATGTCTTTTCACTTTGACTTGGTCAAGGCCATGGCATGCCCATGCTCCGGTTCGGAGGGAACTTGGAGCTGAGAGTGCACGCAATCGTCGTTCTCGTCGATCTCGGCAGTGAAGCTTATAGTAATAGATGGGCTGTCGTTCATCGAGGCAGCTTTCCTCGAGAGACAGGAGGTGTGCATCTCGATTACACCCTCGGTCCCGGAGGGAAAGATGCCAAGGATCGCCGGGACCTTTGTGGAGATAAATATCTGCAGTCTCCCTGCTCGTCTTCATGTTGACAACTCTAGTCCGCATGAAATCTCCGAGCAGCTCCCTCTCTTTGTTGAAGGATATGCTGGACATAGGTGCGTCAAGCATCATCAAACGACAGTTCTCCTGTTGTCGAATCTGAAGTTGACAGCTCTGTTCGCGAGGAAACGAGACCAGTGCGATCAATCCCAGGTCTCAAGCCTTTCAGGTTTCGGCTGGATCGCTTTGAGGATTGGTCTGTTCCCCATCGGTGAAGCGGAGCTCCGCGGCCTAGTGTTTCGAGTTCCTGGGACCTCTCTCGAATATTTGCAGCACATCCTCTGTGCCAAGAACTTGCTGCGTCCTTGCAGTCCCGTGTTCGAGACTCACGACTCACAAGGATGTTTCGACGCTCAACAAAATCAGAACACTCACCACTTCCCGTTCGTGACGTCGGCGATTTGCGGACTTCGCACAACAGCAGTTCCTACGGGAGAAGTGCAGACGGTATCGGCTCCTCGGAGTTCACAGTACAGTGCTCTGATTTCTAGCATCGGCACACTTCTGTATTCCGGTCACATGAAGCCAGCACCCCTCGCCGAATGAGTGAGATGTGAGGGATACTCTCGAATGCGTTCGATTCGAAAATGAATCGCGATTTCGGATTTCTGCGAACCTTCAAAGCCGCGGCTCTGGGGGTGAGCGCTCGTTAGAATTCCGGAAGCTCGGAACCCCGGAGCTCGTTTTACATCAATTGCGGAATCTCGAACGACTCGTATTTTTTGATGACTCATTAACGGTCTTCGTGAGAGAAGGAATGCGAGAATCGCGAGCTCGGATCATGTGCTCGACGGTGCCAATTTATTGCCATCGGGCAATGCGAAGTTAATGTTAGCAGATAGCGAGTGACAAGTGATTCCCTGCAGCAAACTAGAAACGCTTCGAAGGGAGTCTGAGCTTCATGAGAGGTGAGTTGCACAGATCTCGACGAAAAAATTTTTCGCATCCCAGGAATGAAATGACACAGGTATACGGTGAGTGAGCACCATTTTTAAAAGACATATCTGGCAGATATCGCGAGTCCCTTTCCTCCTCCCGCCTCGAAGAACGACTCGCGCAGAATATAAACAAACATGGCGGCTTCCCTTCCTGCTGCTGCTGCCAGATTGAGGCTCGAGATCGCTGTTGACATCCGGAGAGCTTGCGAGCTGTGTGAAACCAATATTCTACGGTTACCGCGGAAAGCTCCGGAACAAGTTTCGAACTTACCCTGAATTTCTTCGCGCCGAGACGGGATCGATAGGGCGCGATGGAGCGAGGAATGGTCGCTCGAGGAATTCAACAGGACTGGTCGAACCGGGAGTACATTGAAATAATCTCCGGTAGCATAAAGAAAATCGCGGACTTCCTGACATCGTTCGGTTAGTGTTGCCCAGCTTCAAAAGACTTCCAGCAGACTGTATTCTTATGTCATTCCGAAATACGGGGTTGGTCTCTGAAACATCTCATATACAGCTCCGAATGGCCGAATGAGGTGATAAGTGATGAGTCCTGCGTGCCTATCTGCGATCAATCCGGGGACCGATCGGGGAGTCCGACCTTTCACTGATTCCAAAAGAAGACGAAGGAATTGGGAACAATCAAGCTGACTTGGCGGATATTTCCGTATGACTAAGCTCTCACCACGCGGTTGCTCTTAACGGAAACTACTCCCATTGCAGACATGTCCTGCAGAGCGAGGTTGGCAACTCTCAACGAAAAGCTCACGGCACTCGAGCGGAAGATCGACTACCTCGAAGCAAGAGTGAGAATTTCCTCATGGTGATTTATCCTGATCTCCGAGCGAGTGGGGCTCAATCTCGGATGCGGAGGGAGGAGTCCCAAAACCCTAGCCGTTCCGGATCGAAGGATGATCATTCATTTTTCCTTAGTCGAGATTTCCTGGAGGGCGCAGCCAGTCGATAAAATCCCGCCCTGAAGATGTTTTCTCCTCCTCAGGTGACGAAAGGCGAAACCCTGTCGTGAGCTGACAATCAGTGTCAAAAAAAGCACCCCCTATCGAATGATGACCAGACCGCGGTGCCGATGAAGCCCACGGAGTTTCGGTCACGGGCTCCGGGAGATAATTTCCTTACCCAACGGATCGGAAGCGTGACGCGATGGAAGTATTATCAATAGTGTAAAATACAGATGACCCCGTTCTTCCCCTCGATAAGTTGTATTCATTCCCGTGTTTCCAAGAGCTTGCTCGGGGCTGTCGCTCCCTGTTGAGTATTCTCGGAGGAGACACCTTCCACGAGGAACACTGATGATATTCAGGAACATGAAGATTCTCGTGTCTTTTCCAGATCGGGAATCGTTGATTTTTCTCGAAAGCTTCCATTCAGCTCGGTATTCACTTCTGTCCGAGCAGAGGGTCATCCTAAATTCGCGAGCTCCTACGTCCGCTGATCTGATTCGTTGATAGATCTGTCCGAGAGAGATCGAAGCCCCGTGCGCGATCCCCCAAGACCGATGAGGCTTCGCCCAACACTTCTCATGACCGCAGGCTAGGCTAAGGGGGGGTTCGAAACTTCGTTCCCCAACGAGCGCGCGGGCAATTCAAGGGGCGTCCGACAATGGTGTATGATAAAATACTCCCCTATCGAACGCCGCAGCGCGGGATGCGTCTGTGCGGCCGACGTGTACGGAGCAATGCTATACGCTATACATCGACGCGATGGAAAAATTCTGGGCACGCCCCTGTCGGGAGGCCATGAAGAATCATCACCTGCTTGTCGATAATGGAAAACGATAATTCCCAATGGAAAGTTTTATTCACGTATGCGGAGCAATGTAAACAACGCAGATTGATGGTTTCATCACCGCTCAAGAACCTGTTTTAATAGCCGGTATCCAAGTCCTTCGAGGATAACCACAATCCGCGAAACGTGTCTCCTCGTTCTACGTCACTGATTCTGAGCTTTGAAGGTCTTCATGAGCTCGATGAGTCTCAGTGCTTGTTCTACCTCCATTGCGTTGAACATTGAAGCACGGATACCGCCCACGGAGCGATGACCTTTCAGTTGAATCATGCCGGCTTTCTCAGCTTCTGCCAAGAATTTTTTTTCCAAAGCCTCGTCACATCTGATTCGGAACGGGATCGTAGTTCGGGATCTACAGGATTTGTTGATTGAATTCACATAGAAACCTTCCGAAGCCTCGATCAAGTCGTAAAGGGCTTTGCTCTTCTTCGCACTGCGTTCCTGCATGCCTTCGACTCCGCCGTGCTCCTTAATCCACTTGAGCGTCAGACCGAGGAGGTAAATCGAGTACGTGGGCGGCGTGTTGTACAAAGATGTGTTGTCCGCGGTGATTTTGTAATTCAAAACCGACGGGCAAACCGAAGCGGGATTCTCGATGAGGTCTTCCCTCACGATGACTAGAGTGACTCCCGCTGGTCCCAGATTCTTCTGTGCACCGGCAATTATCACCTGATTCCATGGTTAGACGGAATTTAGGACGAGGAGCTCAATCGCGACTGTACTCCATAGCTGAGCTAGTCATGGGATACTTACACCGAACTTCGAGACATCGACCGGTCTGGTCAGGATGTTGGAAGACATGTCACAAACTATGGGACAGTCCACCGATGGGACTCGTGGAAATTCGACACCGTGTATCGTCTCGTTGTCGCAATAATAGAGGTAAGCGGCGTCTGGTGATGTTTTCCATCCGGACTCGGGCGGAATGTTGTCGAATTTTGCTGGTCGGGGGAACACCTCGTTTACTTGAACGAACGATGCGGCCTCTTTAGCTGCTTTCTGACTCCAAGTACCTGTAAGATGGATCGTAATAATCACATATTCGCGCTCCGGTATCGCCTTCAATTTCCCCGCGGTGTCACCGAGATCGGAGATCCTCGTTGTGGTCCTGATCTTTCGCGATGTTTTCCGCGCCGCTCCTCTTCGAGCGCGTACGCATTCAGTTTGGAGCATTCTCCACTAAAACTGCCCGAGAATTTTTGAGATTATACTGCACGTTCATTCCGCGAAAACTTTCGAATCTTGTCCCTCATTTTGACGGTCTGTGAACGTCGTCCGTAGAGAATAAAAAATCTTATCACTGTCATCATGAGGATTATCTGAGTGCGATTGAGAGAGCGTGATCATGATCACAGACAATCAGCAGCATCGCGTCGAGACCGAACTGGTTCCCTGAGATCGCAATTCACGATAAGGTTTATAATCTACGGGAAGGCGCGGAGAGCACTCGCGCGATACCAGCCGCTTTCGTCATGATTTTGGCGAGAAAAGACCCTGCCAGAGGAGTATTACGACCGAGACACATAATGAGACAGCGGAATGCCGCCGAAAGTCACGCTGGGCTACCGCAAGATGGTCTCACGGAATTCTCCCCAAGATTCCGAGCCGAAGTGTGAATTGAATGCTCCCTGAAGGAAATTCTCCGTTGATTCAACACCCGAGAGCAACTCTGCGTAGATTCTCACCAGTGACAACGTAATCCGCCTTCTGTTCTTTGAGCTTCGGGCAGAGATTCAGAGGTACGGCCGCGAACTGCCCTGTACCGCCGCCTTGCATGAAAAGAACCTTGTAGTTCGGAGGAATGCTCAGGATATCACGCAAGTCCTGCTCCGCGGACTTAATGATCTTGTCGAAGGTGGCCGACCTGTGGGGGAATCGTACGATGCGCGATAAGCGTACCATACACCGCGGAAGTCTAGTTCGAATCCTCTGGTGTTTTAAAATATCTCAGCCGAAGATCTCGATATTCCAAAGGAAACCGGCTCTAGAGATCTTCGACAATAAATATTCCATGCGAAGAATCCTGCAATCTGTCATCACCTGTGACTGAGTTCCATGACTGAACACCCAGATCCATCATAGTTCAACATCTCTCGCTGCGCGGTTTTCAAAACTTCCAGAGGAACCGCGGAAGGTCCGGCCGAAAAATTTAGAACACGGCCGCAATCACCCATCGTAGACTGACTTCACTTGATTTGCTTCAAGATCAACTGAAAATTATGGAGGATATTTATCAATGGCGTGCCGTCTCATGTGTCTTTCGGCGTTGCTCTGTCCCATCAGAGGCATTCCCCACGCAAACGACTAGACGCGACGATGTCGGTATGCTTCGCAACCCTTCTCCCTATCCTGGTCTGCTCTGAGTTTCCCCTTGAGGCAGCGCGAAACTCCGACCCACGGGACGAGATTGCAGATCGTCCGAAAACGGTAGTCTCGCGTCAGAGTGAGCCCATATTCTACCGAGAGCTACGGTGACAGCCTTCCAATGTACGACCTTGATTCTACCGAGTGACGTCTGGCGGTATAGCCCAATGTCATGCCACGTGCATCAGCTGCGCCTATCGAGAATCGAACGACTTCTGCCGCCGGTCCTGAGGACCCGAATCCCAATCGTGGAGGAATCTTGAGCCCCTGAATTTTTCAGCAGGATGTCTCAAGAAACGTCGTCTGATCACCCACCTTGAAAATGAGCTGTGCGCTGTTTCGAGTGCGGGAAGCGTCTCCTCTTAATGTTGCTCCCTAGAGCCGTATGATGGTGATTCCTCTCACCCAGAACTCACGATCATGAGAGGGGAAAAGCGGAAGATCCGAAAGCTCCCGCCATAATCTCAGAACATGCTAAGAGCTACTGAGAGAAGGAGCTGACCAGCCGGGAAACATTTGCGTTTACACACGGATGCTACTGATGTCCAGAAAATCTCTCGTCGTCCCTCTCACGGTGTGTTCCCAGACCCATATGCCAATGCAAACTCCCGAATAAAGGGCTGAATCATTCATTCCTCTAGGAGTGTAAGAATTCAGATCATGGGATTACGCCGCGCTTCCGGGCTGATGCAGAATGTCATATGGGAGAAGGGCTCTCAACAACAGGTGTTGCGGATCGTGAATCTGCATGGGTTCGGACTTCACTGCACGGAGCATCTTATGTTTCCAAAATCGTATGATCCCCCCAATCCTGATGAGGGAGACGGCCTTCCTATCTGGATCGGGGTTTCATCTCCTATTCCCGGACTCGATGTCCCCAAAGTAAACGTCCGCTCCAAATCATTGTGACCCTCAGATCGTAACGTAAAGGAGAGACGAACCCCTCGACCGCCGCGCTGTGCCGAGCCGCTTCTGACAGCGAGGCTTCTACTCCGAGAGATGAGGAAGTTGGGAGAAAAACAAACACGCACGCTGTTTTCGTTCGAAAAGAGCAGAGTCTCTCCAAGATCGGCGTTGCTCGAGATTCTGTTCGCTAAAAGCATCCGGAAATATGTCGACGATTTTCCGCTCGCGTGCTCGACGGAAAGGCCCATACTCATACGAGCAATTCATTCCAATTCGTTCGACGTGATTGAGTTTTTAATGAGTCGTCGCAAGAAATCATTGTGACTCCATCAGCAAGGTAGGTTCAGCTGATCCTTTCGTAGAGTAGCCCAAAAGATGTCCCCTCTCTCTGGGAGATTCCGCGCTGTTGATCGGCGATTTTGTGTATATGACTCCGTGGCTGATGGAATTGATCAGATTCGTTCTAGGCGGAGTTGGCTCTTATTCGAGAACTCCCCGCCTTTAGCTCCTTAAGTCGGTCCTGAGGCTCTCTGTGGGAAGATTACTCCTTTCGTGAGTCCATGTCGAGGGCCTTCAGAAGCTGCGCTCGAGGGTGCATCTGCGAGAGCAAGAGCCGAGATTCCGACATCAATCAAGGAACTTTTTCTAATCTTCCAGACGACGATCAAGCGATAAGCTCATGCATGGAGGACCTCTCAGGTACGATCCCTCACGGAAGGCTCACAATCGCTATGCATGGGATTCGGCAGAGCTTTCTCTCCGATTATTATTATTCGAGAGAGAGAGATTCGTGCATCTGCTCATCGAATTCTAGAAACTCCACTCGAAATATCGATGGAATTCTTTCCGTGTTCTCATGGACGAGCGTCCATTGCACTTGGAAATATTGAAACTTTCCATTCCCCAATTCATTCCTCTTCTCACCATGGGTGCTGAGTTCTAACGCTCCCGAACTTCAGCATGATGGGAGCATGGTCGACGTTGGGCAACGAGTGCTAGCCACGTTTTCATTAATCAACGGGTGATTCTCATCTCTTTGCAGATGCCATCCTCCGGGAAGACATTTCCATCCTCAGATGTCCTTCTCCGGGTCCAACGTTCGGCGCTCCGGCAGATCCTCGATTGTTCGCCTCGAATTCAATGTACCAGTTGCCGGAAGCTGCCTACCCGACAGCGGACCAAGTGTACTTCGATCGCCAGATGCCGACGGTCTCTTTCGGATTCATACCGGGTGAGTGATCTCGGACTCCTGGGAGTGCCCAATACCGCGCCTCCAAGCCCTCGAGTTGGATTCGTGTCCATTGTTAAGCTGTGCCCGTCGCTGAGCTGATCACTCGGTGTTCATTCTGAGGTTGGACTCGATTTCTCACAATTTGCTTTCCTTAGATTTATATGAATGCAACGACGCGGTCCCATCGATCTTGGAGCCCGATTCGTCTGCTTTCCCATCCAACGTGGAGCCGCAGACGAGTTTTCCGAGCGGCGATGACACTACCGAAAAACGTCCGATTGCGGCATCCGCAAAAGGACACAAGCGCAGACCTCTGCCGAAAGCCTTCACGTGTGCCCACTGCAAGAAGGAGTTTACGAAGAACTTCGATTTCTCTCAGCACATGAGGTAGCTCTTGGAGTGCCGCACACCGTCTTCTCGATACTCCACTAGGAAGATAGACTGCTTCGTCTGAAACTTCTCACTAGAAATCTTAATTTTCTTGTGGGTCTCCATAGATCTCATACTGGAGAAAAGCCCTTTCTATGCATTGTTTGCGGTCTCGCGTTTGCTCAGAAATGCAACGTCAAGAAACATCTGGTCACCCACATGGTTTGGAATCCCCATCGCATCCACGAAGAATCTTTCACCACGACCGGACACCTACCGAAAGAGACGCTCAGAGGTACGTGA
The DNA here is from genome assembly GCF_000255335.2 of Galendromus occidentalis. Taxonomy (NCBI): domain Eukaryota; kingdom Metazoa; phylum Arthropoda; class Arachnida; order Mesostigmata; family Phytoseiidae; genus Galendromus; species Galendromus occidentalis. The sequence continues at coordinate 453,202 of NW_003805485.1, read as the reverse complement.
AGGACAAAGTGACATTTTTGAGCCGGAGAACTGTTGAATAATAGAATCTTCCCGTTAGCCTGGAAGCTGTCTCTGACTCCATTTGCCTACGGAACTTTCTCCGTCATCTATCGCGATAATTATATAGCCCGCGAGTTGCATGCACTGGATAGTCGAGCTTTCAGGACTTCGCGATCAGAGTGGGGAAAACAATCCGTCAAGGTCTGAATTTCATGTACCTCTGCTTCATTTCCGTTTCCGACTACAGGGAACAGCATGGATAAAGGATTCGAATGTCGCTTCTGCTCAACTACCTCCTTCGCCACCTACGCTGATTTCAGGACTCACCTAAAAACGCACATATCCGAGCGGGTGAGATTTCCTTCCTGAAATCGATGCATCGCAGAAAATTTATGTCCGGGAATCTACCGAGAGTCTTGTCTAATGTCTGATGAGAATCCGTCTCTTCTGACGCGACAAAGATTTTCCATGCAGGTGTTCCGATGTATCCTACCATCCTGCGGAGAAACCCCTGGGAACGCAGACGAACTCCTCAATCATGTGAAGCACCATGACGTTTTCAAGGAATATAGGTGCGTCCTAAGTCAGGGCTTAAATGAACTGCGATTGAATGTTGCCGGTGCCGTGGGGCCAAAATTAAGGAGCGACGACCGGGAGCAGTGATGAGATCAATTCCTAAGGAGCTCTGCTCGGCAGGTGCACACCGTGTGATGCAGTCTTCCCAAACCTGTACCAATTCAGTTTCCACAACCACGCACACAGTCGGTCGGAAGAATTGGGTCCCCAGAGGAACTCCGGGAGGCGCGCGCAAAGATTCCAATACAAGTGTGAGATATGTCAAGAACGATTTTCAGAACCTGAAGACCTCAAGGAACATCGCGAGTCTAAGGGCCACCTTTACAACTGCCCCCATTGTAGCAGCCGGTACGGGACAGGATCGGCTTATCAATTCCGCAAACTTATTCGGCGTTCCCCTGACCTTTTTCTCCGAAGTTCAGATAAGAAAGATAGAGGTCTCGCTCCCTCAGGTTCTCGGAGGAACGGTACTTACGGCGCCACCTGGCTGTCCACGAGGCAGAAATAGCATTCCTCTGTGAACATTGCGGCAAAGGCTTCAAGCTCAAACACCACTTGGCCTCGCATATTTTAACACACAACGAAAAGGCATTCTCTTGTCCGAAATGCTCTAGAGCCTTCGCTAGACCGGATCAAGTCGTGAGGTATAGAATGGATGTCAGTTTTTCATCCGAAGCCTACAGCTCACGATACCCATTATGCAGAAACTCCTGTCTACTCCGGAGGATCTGATCGCATCCCTTCTCCCAACCAGGCATGTGAAGGCTGTTCACGAGCCGCGCGCGTTCAAATGTGGGAGTTGTTCGAAGACTTTCTCCCGCAAGGACAAGCTTCAAGAGCATTCGAAGCATAGAAGGACCCGGTGTCTTCCTCTCCAAGACACACTTTAACCGCGATGCCCGTGTATTCCAAGATCCCCCGGATCAAGGTTGATTGCGATGGGCGTCTTCCAGACTGGTGTTCACTGATCTCATGTGCAATATGCGGGGCGTACGTCCTTATCCGTAAGGCGACGCCTCAGGACGAATGGCGATGCCGCTCAATAAATCGATGATTCTCTAGTATATGTGTGTTCTTCTCGGTCTCGTCCAGTATCTAGCATATCACGTATGATGATTCCGTCTGATCTCGTCGCATTTTTCTTGCGTGATCAAATCGTAGAACGCGACTAGCCGTTCTGTCTAGATAGGAAAACAGAATGCGGAACGATCTAATTAGGGATTAGCAGGTGCCGAATTTCTGACGACACGCTCTCAGAGCCGGACGTCACGCCGTCACGAGAAGAAGGATCAAGGCCAGCTCATTGCAAGAATCTTTCAGATTTTGGATGACGCTCCCATTGATTGACCCTGGGATATGATGCGTAGGAAACTAGTCCTCGGAGAGAGTGGCCCACTCATCTTCAACTTGGAACTTTGGGATACGATGAATCCTCATCTACAATAGCATAAATCCCAATCGAGCGTGCTCTAGGAAGTTGAAATTGCTCGCCGAGTCCGCGGCACTCAGTGACGCCACTGCGCCACCATCTGCGGACGGAGACGGAAACCTGTAGCCTTTGCTGTTCGGTCTCCCGTGCTCAACCTGTCAAGTCACACAGATATTTAATCCTAGCCGGGCAGGAATTTCGTCTCCCGATGCAAGTCCGGACACAATTTCGTGCTATATGTTGTCTCCTCGAAAAACAGGCGCATCTCTCATAGGTCGCCTCGACAGCGGTTGGGGAGCTCAGTGCCTCTGCTTCAGATATGGTCAGTGTACTTTGAATTTTTCGCTCATAACCGATCATTTATTTTTGAGTTTGCCCAGCCGCAACTGCTCAGAGCCATGAGAAATCATCCCGCGACGTTGGAACTTTGTGCAACGTTCGAGTGCTTCATGAACACTCATACGTGCCACGAACGAGAGCGACTCAATGCTGTTCTGGTTTTATCTGGAGTGTAATTGGCATTCTTTGATGAGCTTAAGCGGTTGATTTGGAAATGGGTGGATGAACTGGACCGATTCGAGTATACCAGGTTCCCTCCTGGATAGTGAGATCTCTCCAGTGCTTAGTCTGGCTACCTCCCATGGTCATCCGGCGATCTGTGAATCAAGTCTACGGGTTGCCCCTATGAAAATATTATACATATCCATCCGAGAGGTCCCCCAGCCGTCATTTGATCGCAGCGATCCCCGTCACCGCCGCCGCGGCAGTGGCCAAGAAAAGCGGAAATTCTAAGAACAATGTCTGGCATCAGACGTCTGAGTGAGAGTTGTCAACTTGTGTGAGCGTTCGAGTTTTGCTGCCTCACAAGAAATTCTCCGCTTCAATGACGTAGAGCGTGCTCGTCGCGCCCATGGCAGTGCAAATGCGAACATTCGACCATTCCTAGGGAATCCCGCTGCGAGACATCTCGGACCACATTTTTGAAGGCGGGCGTGATCCGTTCAAGAGTGCGAGCTCTCGAATGTCTTATCGCTTTCCGTATGACCGGTCATTATGAGTTGAGATGGAAACAGCGAACTGTACGCGATACCCTCACTTATCGCACACGTCTCACAGAATGTTTTGCGGAGCCGGAGAAGCCGAAATTCCAGTGCGAAGTGAATAGTTAGTCGAGGAAAACTCGCGGAGATGATTCGCCAAATACTTGTGTGCATCCTCTGCTCGCTTCACCAAACCAGGTAAACGGCAAAAAATTTCGGCAAGTTTCCTTGACCCTCTCCATACCCGTATTCTACAACTACGACGAATTCCTTCCGACGGCGTTCAGAAGACTGCGCGCGTGGGATTGGGAGACAAACTACGTAGAGGAATACGGCTCCATGATTTTCGAAATTTCAGGAGCCTTGGTTTCTCCAGGGAAGCACATGGTTCCCGCGAATGGTTCCGGAAGCCCAACGGGCTTTCGATATTGAAGCCTAATGGAACTCGGGTCGTCACATCAGGTGTCATAGTCGGTGAAGTCGTTCACGACGAAGCCGGGCGCATCATTAATTGCCGCTTCACTGAACTAAGGTGAGCGAGCAAAAGCAGTATGGGAGACATGAGACTGTCGGGTAGTAGAATCAATGGTCAACTGAGTCTCGATCGGTGGTATGCTGACGAGAGGCGGAATTTGAGCGCACACTCCTCTCAGCGTCTGCTCCTGGCGGAGTGAACCTCATATGCTCTGAGCAGATTCTTTCGGCGAAGAATCATATCGCGAAGGATTATCTCCAGACGTTTTAGTTTCGAGTGATACTACTACATACTCCAGGCATCCTTCTTATTCTGAAGCTGATTCCCCTCATGGAGGCGCGGCAGCGAACTAGCTTCTCCTCAGGAAAATCTCCCTGCACATTATTCGTTATCACAGCTGCCAGACCAAGGCTGTCTAATCTCGAAAACTGTCGACCGCAAGTATAGGGCATATAGGGAAAGCTCTCCTCGAGAGCATAAGATTCGACTCATCGCAGCGAGAAATCATCCAATATTTTCCCGGGAGAGCTTCGACATTTCTCTGTGATCGGTCTATTCACGACACTCAGGTTCAAGCTCCTGAGTCCCTCAGTGGTCGATGATCGGAAGATTATTATTGATGAGGTGTAAGCTTTCATCAGATAATTGGCAGATTATTATTGATGTAAGCTATCATCAGATCATTAGTGAGTGATTGCCTCATCATTCTGCAGGGACCGCGCCGAACGCGATTTTCTGTACAAGAAACTGGGACGAAAAGCAGAAGTGATCGAATTCGAGGGCATGATCACTCTCATTAGAAAATGCGGGGAGGTTGTTGCTAGCAGTCAGGTGTTTCCACGCTTCGCGAATCCTCTGCTCCCCGGTAAGGAATACATTGTTCATTCTCCGTGCAGTCCCGTCATGGTTCCACGACCATTTTCTCGATTGGAGAATCTCTGCAATCGGCCGCTCGAGTCGTCGTCAGCCTTTCGAGGACTTGGCCACCGCTCCACGGGGCTTCATCCTCTCTCGATCGCATGATTCAATGATACTACGTATAGATGCTGCAATTTATGATTCAGGGACTCTTTGGTGCGGTCCGGGAGATGCGGCGGAAAACTACGGAGCTTTGGGATTAGTGCGAGGACCCGATGCTTGCTGCCGAGACCACGACCTGTGTCCAATAAGAGCGCTCCCTGGAGAAACCACGACGTCCAAGGGACCAAATCAATACACGATATCGGACTGTCGATGCGATCGAGCGCTGAAACAATGTCTCAAAAGGAGCCTCAAAGTCGAGAAGGGTCTCGCGGCCGGAGTCGTATCAAGAATAGTCAAAATCGGACTGGGGGAATGCTTCGCCGAAGACGGCTCGGTCACATCCTCGACTTTCAGATTTTTTGATATTCTGCGACAGACTGGGGGAGATTGACGCTCCATGGATAGGGTTTGAAATGGATTCAGCAAAGACGAGCGGAGGGTTTGAATCATCAAATCTGTCACGGCTCATTTTTGAAGGCTTCCGACGCGGATTTCGAAGAGAGCGAAGTTGTACAGGACAATCGGAGCATGTCTTCGACAATAGTTCGTAGGTAGGATGATTGCTGACGCTTGATCCAGTTTCTAAAAACCGATCATACGATGCATCCGGAGGAGTGAAGTATATATTCTCGAATGAAGACGCAATATAAACTCTGTATACTCCGATAAGACTTCGATGTCTCTGTAGACGATAATTTCGGTGAATATCTCACCGCAGGGAAACGAGGGAGCCCAAGTTTCACGTTTGGACATGTCGCAGATCTGAAAAGAGAAGAGAGCTTCACCGTCGACTCTGAGGCAGTTCACTACAGTTCCTCCTTGCTATTGTCCGAGGAGACGACGGTACGATTCTGGAGATTCTTCGCCCTGATAGAAAAGTTGGCCGCGCCGGTTTTAAATTCGAGAAGAAGGTCGGACAGTGAACATGAGTCAGTCGACAACGCGTTCCGGGTCGAATGGCCGATTACCAGATTTCCGAAGGAACCTTGCTCCGATTAGCTTAGGGGCATTTCGCGGCTCCTTCTGATCGGAAGACACATTTTTCTCCTACTTCTCCTCCTCCACTCAGACCGCCAGCCTGTTCAGATCAAGTGGACCGAGGTTATTCACTACCAGCGGTAAGCGACACAAGACGTTCCCACGAAGTACCTCGTTGTTTACAACAACAATTACCAACTTGACATTCGAAAGCTACGTACAATGTTGAAATGGTATCGGGGTTCTTGAGCTCTGGTTGTTCCCGCGACGCATTTCGATTAAGCAGCTCCGAATTGAGTTCATGAACGGATCTCTTGGGCTTGGATTCTGGATAACCCTTCCAGTATCATGATTATTATCACCGACCCGAAAATCCGACTCTGGTATATCTGAACGATGTGTCATACTTGTGAGGCTACCCCTATACGAAGCAAACGGAAGACGTTCTCTCGTGGAGCCAGGAGACTCTTCGATACCTACGGACTGCGAAGACGATGCGGGTTTTTCATTCACCAGAGCGTTTCATGAAACCATGAAGACTTTCCCATAATTGAAAAACCTCAAGGAGCAAACACGCGCCTCCGGTGGTGGCCACGGCCTCTTCTAATCATTGGGAAGGTCTCATTGATTCCCGGTATCGCAATAGATTGGAGTTCCGCTCCTCATATGCACCACGATTTTTCACAAAAACCTCGACGTTTTCCGCTTCCTCTCGGGAGCTCTGGCAGCCATGAGCTGGTGGTGACCAAATACGACGAGCTCCGGAATCCCCATTTTTCTATCGTGCGGCTTCTATTGCAGTCTATGATGTGATTCAATATTCCGCATCGACGCTCCTCAGGAAGGTGATGGACCGTAAGAATAATCAAGCTCCGGAACCGAGTGAACTTGATATCTTGGACAGGTTTCTAGTCTCGCATCCTTCGCGCTGAACTCCGTCTATCCCTTGAGGAACGACCATGTCCTACCTTGCTGGATCGCTTTGCAGAATACCTCGATTCCGACTCCGTTCGGTCGGGGGAAGCTCACCCGTCAGAAGTTTAGGTATCGGAGTTCTAGCCTAAGAAGAATCTCGAAGCTTCGCCATCGTTCGGACCTCGCGACATCCACAGACTCGCGGTCATTAAGCAACTCGAGTGGGGAGGTATGCCCCGAAATACCTCGTGCGCATAGGTTAAGATTCAAGGTGGAGCTACGGGAGAGCAATCATGATTTTCGGGGAATTTCCAATGCTATGCCCCTCCTCACGACTCCGACTTGGGGTCAGAAAGCTTCACGTTTTATAACACGGGCACGCTTGACTTCGATTGATCGATGATTCCCGTCAGACCTGTATCGCCTGGTAGCCCCTCGGGAGTCACATGGCAAGCACGACCCCTGCTCTGTCTACGAGAGTCCGCCCGGATCGTGATTTCTCGGGGAGACCGTCTCTCTTGATTCTGTCGGAACGGGAAGATTCCATGGCAGGAAACTTTGCTCATTCACAGCTCGTGATGAATATCGATCCCACAAGCGTCGTTCGAAGGAAGCCGCTCTACCGCAATGACCTGACATTCCAGAAATCCGTTGTAAGTGATGTAATCTTTGTTTATAACTCTTGGGTTGATTCGCACGCGCGTGTTCCCTCGACTCTTGATCCGCCGGTAGATGGCATGGTGAAAGAAAGTAAAGTTCGAATCACCTTCATCGCCGGCTCGTTGCAGTATCTCATGATTGAATTAATTCACAGAGAAATATCTTCAAAGATCGACGCAAATTGAAATCGACGGAGCGTTCTACGAATGAGTGGTTGCGGAGTAGAAAAGACGATCGAATCAGTTTTCACCTTCTCAAAACTCCAGGAAGATAAGGATCGTTGGTCTTTCATCATCTCAATGAACCCACGAGTCACCGTCAATCTGAACTTGAGATACGCCCGATACGCGTGATTCCGACCCAATTTCCTCAGGAGCGCTGAAGTTCCAAGCAAGCCAGTGAACTTTTCTTCGATTCGCGATGGAGGAAGAGTTCTCCGCGCAAGAGCTTCCGGGCAGCCGAGAAGAATCATCTCAAATCAAGACGCCGCCGGCGGCATCTCGCGATAAGCGATCACTTGCGACTCACTCGCTTCGCTCACGACTTAACATTCGCAGCCCGACCTGCGCTCTAACGTTAGTCGATCCCACCGGTCACCGGATATGATTTCAGAGAGCCTGTTTTTCAGGCAACGGAGTCTATGGTTCGAGCCTTATATGGGACAGTGAATCCTAAGACTCGGTTCCTTGACTTGGCATTGGGGAGTTCAGGCTCGCGTGCCATGCGACAGTCCGATGAGAATCGTATCTGAAAGACCCCAAAGACTCCTGAGGATTCGACATTTTCTACGAACAAACTGTCGCGTAGCGCAAGCGACGGAAGGAAAACGTCACTGGGTGGTCAATGCTATGTCTAATCTCGACAAGAGAAGCTGACGCGCGAGAAAATGCTCAATTCTCGTCCCTCTTTGATGATCTGTCTGTTCCAGACAAGACCAGATTTGACTGCCCCACATGCCTGGCCTTGCAGCTTGCATCACCGCACAGTCACTTCTCGAAGGCAATAACGGCGTCGTCAGCCGGAGCGGCGTCTACAAGAAATTCCGGCGGCGAAGGTGCACCGAATAAATCGTTCCGGAGTCAGAAATGGAAGCGACGCCTTTGTTCAGAATTATTGCGTGTTCGCTGATAAAGCCGTTAAGTTCGTTAGAAGCCTTGCCGCAGAGTGCTGTCCAGACACTGACGTTTAAACGAGCCTCACGTGTTCCTGACTTCCCGGAATGTTTACCCAGTGGAGTAGACGAGGGAAAGCCGTAAGATTCGACGGCTGGTAGAGAAACATCCTCGGCCCATTCTTCTTGAAACTCCGGTTTGGAGGAATATGCATACATATATATCCCTGAGGGGATACCAGGGGCGGATTCTGTGTATGGGGATCCATCTCTCGACGCTTCGCTCTGTTTTGCACGTTTCATCTTGCCCATCAAAAAGGATTGAGGTCCGCTTATTAGCGGGGCTGTGAGTCATTGCTCGACAGGGATACCAGACTTCGGAGTCCCGTCCCATAAGGCATCCTTTGGTACGCAATAAACGTATATATATAGCCTGGTATTAAACCATAATCTACTGTATCCGAAAAGATACGGACTCGCCAGGGTCTATGAAGGCTCCGGGGCGTCTCGGAAACTTCAATACTCTGCCCCTTACCGCTGAACTACTGTGAAGCTGTACGTGCCTCCAAGCAGAGGACGTGAAGGGGGGTTTTTCCTATGAGTCTCTTCGAACGAGGCTCACCAGACACTAGGATTCGGCTTGCCTGCTCTTCTGACGCCCGATACTCAGACAAGACGGACTCAGGAGGGCTGACTGAGCATTGAGTACCAGTCCTACGCGGTTCGGTCGAGGCGGACATCCTTGTGGGATCATCATCCGAATGCTCGCGGAAATGGTCGACGCTTGTAGCCCCAGAGTCATTGTGTTATCCTCGGATGTCGGATTCGGTGTTGACTGAGGAGGCAGGCGTTTTCTCCGGGTCGGAACCCTTCGAAACTCTCGCTGAGGCAGATTTCTGTAGACATTCGCTAGGGCAAAGATCGATGATTGAGCTTGGAAACGAGCTGGCATCAGCCATAACTCGGCGTTTTCCGTTTCCGATTTTTCACCGTCGAAGGGCATCGTCTGACAAGGCTACTTCAGTACATATATCATGTTTGGCCGATATTATGCAAGGAGAAGGTCTCTGTATTCATTCAGCGCCAGAACTCGTTGACGCGGGATTTCCTTAGGCCACCGGAAAGAATGAATATCCATCGAGCGGCTCATGCGTATCATTGTTTATTTTCGGGAATTTCCATCGAGCCAGAACTGAGTATCATAGAATGAACTTCCGACGGGGAGGGAGGGGAGGAATCGAAATGTCACAGATCAGTTCCCTGCATGCCCCAAACCTGTCGAAAAAATGATCCCTCCAGAAACTCATTGAAATCGTCAAAGGCTTGCTTTTCCTCCGGTCGAGGTTCTCAGCCGGAACCCCATTCGCAGTCAGCGTATCGGACGTCAAACTAGTACCCGATGACCTTAGGGCGAAAAAAATGGCCTTGGGAACTTCGAGAACACTGGTCAATGCGGCCCACGATCAATACATCCATCCTTCCGGAGAATCGATTAGTCGCCGCCGCCGCTACCGTGGGTCTCATAGCAGAACGGCGCTGCCGCTGGTCTGGAAAAATTAGTCGAAGACGCCCAGTGTTCGACCTTTTTCAGCTCGACGCCGAGTCGTGATCTGTCTGTTGATCGGACGCACATTCTCGGCGTCCAGACGCTTCCAGAGGCCCTGCGCTTGCGGCGGCGGCGGCGGCTGCGATGACCTTGAAGTCATTACGACAATCGAATGATAAAACTTTGGTGCCTGCATGTCTACCCGAGTAGCTCTTGGTGGCGGCGGCGGCGGCGATCCCGACTCGGCTTCGGCGATTTTACTAAAGCACCATCGATGCCGAGCCCTTGTGAGTCAGAATCGTGGCGAGTCTGGAGACAGATATTTCGACACCAGATCGTTCGATGTCACGGATCCGTGAAGCGCCACAGCAACAGAAGAACTTCCACTTATCCTCTCATACGGTGAGCCCCGGTCCGACATAAATCCTCGTCATTCCGATCTCTGACTGCGGCGCTTTGATCGGTCCCCGCCTATTCGGAGCGATTTTCCACCTGATCGCTCCGGGATGACGTCAGCTGCCGACAATCGATTCGCGCGGCTTCCTCCGCTACCGCATCAGAACTACCATCGGACCGAAGAGTCAGTTAGCCGTCGCTTCGTGCGACGTCAGGACAATAACGGGGAGAGCTTGGGAATTCGAGAGCGTGAGAACCTGACAATCTCCGCGAGTCTGCAGGACGTTTCGAACAGCTCGCATGATGTTCTAGCGGTTCGATCGATCAAATCTTCTGCTGATGGCTTGAGCAATAGCATGTGATGCGTGAGCCGCCATTACGTTAATTCTGAAATGCACATATTGATTTGTCGATAAGAGTCTCGCCGGATAGGGGACGAAAACGAAAGTGATTAGCCACCATCAACGTGGAGAATGAATCATGGAGGCTCTTGCACACTACGTGGCGAAGTACCCCTCTGAGGAAAACGGGGTGAGCAATTACCACTAGCTCGATCAAGGCTCAACGGTGGAAGCCGAAGCGCTGCCGAAGCTATCAGAATTCGTTAACCCTGGCGTCGATTGACAGATTGATTAAGCACTTAGAGGGTGTGTTCCCCGTCGCCGCCGACCTGGTCCTCAGAACGAGAACGACAACAAGAGTCCTGTCAGGCAATCTATACTTTTGATGCATCGTTTGGAATCGCTCCGTTTTGTTACGCAAAGCCCCATCCATCCTGCTCAGAAGACGGCGAGTAATCGGATGGAAGCGTTGGAAAACATGACCATAGATCGGAAAGCGCGAAAAATCGCATCCGTTCGGAGCTCCTAGGATTATTCGCCCGGTTTCTGTCAATAATTTCTTTGAGAAGATAACGGGATCGGTGACGGAAAGAGGATGGATGCCCAACCCTCATCGGGATATTGACACCGGCATCCATACATGGATATCGAGGATCATGATCGATCCTCTTAGCTGTCCATCGTGATCGATTTGCCTGTACCCCCTGTAATCGATGTAAGCCGCCCTTTCTCCTCTGTAGTGAATTATTGTTTGATGGGCTTTTATTCACGTGTTCCACGAATCCGTCCGTCTGTCATAGTCGATTGCGATCAGAGATTGCGTCAGCGTTCGGACCCTGCGATTGACTGCATGGCGATTCAGTGTTCATATCAGAAAAAAAGTCAAAAACCCCCAGTTGGAATCACGATGCCTCGGAGCTGAATTGGAATTTTTGTACGGTTCTGATGACATTTTGTAAGTTGAAAACAGCACGGAGGCTTTGCAGATTTCACTTAAGGGTAGAAAGGTGTCTACGTCTCTAGAGAAACTTTCGGGTGTAAGTGACAGGGCCGACGAGTTTCAACACAACACTGAATTCTTCAAAGGACATCCGATTCGGAATGGATCACAGAAACTTTGCTTGGCTAATTTTCAATGTTCGAGACATTTGCCGAGCCCCCATGATTTATTAGCCTGGATTTTTGCCTATCGCGCTCCCACTTGGGAACGCGGAGTACGCAGTGAGAGGACCAGGGGATTCGGATGCCAGAAAAACGCTGCCGCTCAGGCTTGACGATTGCATGGCAATATTCCTCAGAGCCCATGGTTTTATATTCTCTGATGAGATTAACATCAACAACAGGACTAGAAATCAGATATCCAGGTCAGAACACGAATTAAAAATTCAATGTCCTCATCTAAGCGATACCAAGGACTTGCCATCGGTCCCGACTTCGTTGGTAACCGCTCTGACGGAACGTAAAAAACGGACCTTGCCATATCAACGGAAATTTACCCTTTAACCTGATAACACTTGAGAGCATCCTCTTCCTTCCACCGGCTTCGAATCGTCAGCATCGATCCGGTGTGTGGACCCGCATCGTGACGAAGCTTCAGGCAAACACGAGGGTTTTGCAATATCGAGAAAAGCTCCCACGGCGGCAGCTTCCAGGCATTCCGCTTATTTCACAGAAAAAGACCTTCAGAAGAATATCCGCTAGTTTGTATAACGAGCCCGAACTAGAAACGAGTTGCGTTGACGCGGACCATGAGTTTATAAAAATATTATGCCTCGCTAGAAAAACTCTAACGATTACTGTCGACTCGAGGGATCTGTGTCCGGAGCAATGATTTCCTTCCGTCAAAAAGTCGGGGGGCTTGGACACTCTCTTCTGAAAAAACCCTGCTCGCCAACTGAACTAGGGAGCGATGATCCTGCGGTGATCGTCCACACAGAATAATCATATATTGAGACTTCCTTCCATTCACGCGTGTACTGATTGATCTCGTAGTAGGGCAGACCCGATCGTCGGCCTGATAACCCGGTGCCTTGCGAGATGCGGATAAAGAATGTGGAGTCCAATCGATCGGTAAACATTCACCCCTTGAGCGGGGGAAGGGGGAGGTCGCACCTGTGATCGTTGATTGGGCTGCTTGTGAGGCGCGTTGCTCCTCCTGTGTATCTACGTTATGTCGTACAGTACAATGGATAACTCATGGAACGGTTGTTGCGAAAGATCAAGTTCAAGGCACTGCGTACGCTGTATCCATATCATTTCTGTTTTCGCGTTCGTCGCCGCTCGCGGTGTCGTGATCTGAGGCACGTTCCGATCCAGTGAAGACAAAGAATGAACGTATCAAACGCAAGACAGAAGCATTGTTCGACGTTTCTACCACGATTCACCTATGAGTCTCGGTGAAATTGCTTTTAATCGGACAGAACGGCAGAATGACTCCGTTAGCCGGTGCTCGCATATTCTGAACGAGCTCGATCTAGAGCTCCAGATACGTATTCCACGATTTTTATCCCAACCAAGGATCGAGCTACGGTTTGATACTTAATAGCCGCCCGGCAGCATTTTCTGCGCTTAAGGGGGCCGTTACAGCTTGCGCAAGCGTGATTCAGCTTAATTCAGTCCTATGCTTGTATGATCTTCGTGCTCTCCCGAAGACACCGGTATCCACGAAGAACTACGACGACGGAAAGACCGGGATCTATTTGTTCGAGGGAATAAAGAGAAGGATTTTCACATTGCACGTGATCGGCGGCTCCTTGCCGTCCTATGCAAATTCATAGGGATTTGCAATCCCACGATTCTCACAGCCAGACGACAGAAGTTACGAGCGACAAATTACGAATGCAAATCGGATTCAGCAGACTGGCCCTTATCGAGGTGTTCATGTAGATCGAATGCATTCTAATAGATCCTGTGATTACGCTTCTGGTCGATTCGGACCGCCGGATTTCCATTCTGGATCGATCATGCGAGATTGATAATTAGGGAGGAGCCAGTGAGCTAGCAAGCGAAGCATCTGCGGATATCTTCTGGCGGATCCGAGAATAGTATTCCTCGCGCTACTCCCCATTCGGACACATCGGGATTTCTTCATGAACGGCAACAGAAGTGAGTCTGAGTTCGGAACTCGACGTGTTGACATCGCCGAACTAAAGGTTATTCTCTCGCAGAGCGACTGAGATACGTATATGGGCTCATATTCGTTCGGTCATGCATACTTGGGAGCATTCCCGCTAAGCTCCCAATATGCTATCCCCGCAGCCGAGAGGAATTGTGATTCAGCCCCGACCCGCTCACGACGAACTCAGTGAAAAGTCCGCCCCAGATGCTTAGTCCCTTATAATAATCAACATCTATTCGCCGAGCAAGTGCGCCAGATAGAAGAGACTTCGATCCGCACACGACATGTGCTCTGCTCTTCAAGCCTTGGAGATTCGAAGTGATAGCGAGCAAAGTTCAGAGTATTCTCGAGAATCTTTCTGTGAGTCTCCTGAGAAAAGCTGGGAAATTCATAGCGTTGACCTCAATCATCGCTAATGATTGAGTAATCGATTGTCAGGAAGACATACAAGATCTCCGGATAGACGGTGAGCGGGACGCGCTCGCGTAAGCGACAATGGGTGTATTGCTAGCAAACGTCTCGGAATCCTGACTTCTCGATCACTTTGATCGCCGCACTCCGTCAGAAGAACGCAGCTTCGCTTAGCGTCGATTCGGGGTGACCCGCGGTAGAGCCGACCTCCCAACGACATACAATTTATGGGTACACTTGCACCAATTCGGGGCATTGCAACCGCGCCGGCACCGTGTTCTCCGCCACGAAATGAAATCTCAATCTTATGTATATCATCTCCATTGAACGGTTGAATATATAACATCTCGATCCGCCGGAGCCTCGCGATTTCCCGGAGGATCGGAATTGCCTCTGATCGCAACCCAACGATCGATCCATGGAGGTAAGTTCGATCCCTAGTCCCCGACGAAGTTCCGTCAGAAAAGCCGCATTTCCGTGGTGACCTTCTGTCTCAATTTATATCCCATAAAACGCATCGTCCATCCGCGGATGATTCCTTATCGGTATTATCGTCGAATGAGGATTTGAATGAGCGACGCTCGTCGTCGCGGGGTCGCACGTACTTCATCGACGTTGTCAGTAACCCGTTTCTGCTTTCTGTATCTTCAGTGGCGACTTCTGCCCTATCAGCTCTGCTGGGAAGGTGTTACATAATAGCGTTTGTTCGGAGAGGAGGTCAAACCGTGGCGCGACTGGACCTTTGGCGGTGCGACAAGCGGCACGATCGGCTAGCTAGCAGGAAAGCAAGCACGGTTAGTTGTATAACGCGCGGTCGACAACTCCGAAAACCCAGGCGGCGTAGTCTTAGTGTGGGTGCCAACGGGAGAAGATGCGGCGTGGCTTCTCGCCGGTGTTCTGTACCTTGTTGGTTTTCGGCTCGAGTGCAATCAGTGCGAGCCGGCTCTCGGATATCAGAAATGTGCGTAGTGTCGAAACGACGACGGCAACTAACACGGACGACTCCGCGGACATCCGTGACAGTCGACAGAGTGACGACGACAGATTTGGATATCGAAGACGGAACGTGACTGTGGATCTCGAAGCGAAGTTGAGTTCCTTGATCGACTCAGTCCTCGGTAGAATTTCGGAGAATCACGCAGCATCCGGGGCCTTCGATAGTCTGGACGAAGCTTGTAGCCAATCTCTACTGAGATGGGTCGTAGGACTCAAGAAGATGCAGCCGTGGGCCTTAAAACGTGAGTGTCCGCTCCGACTTATTGAATGGGGCATCCCATACCAAGTTTCTATGTAGCATATGAAAGTCTTCCTGGTCCGGCCCTGCTTCTCGATCCGGGTCCGAGCTTCCGACGCGGAGAACGGCTGCCGACATGTTTCATTCATCGAGCGGTAGTCATACCATATCGTCCGGGAATTGCTGAAGACTTCGATTGTAGAGAATCCGTCAGCCAGACCGTCATGGTCGGTAGATTCGGCGTTCCGACCCAAAAGCGCAAACCGGGGTCCGTGTTCGGCTCCGTGCAACTTCTTTCCACACTTGCTCTTAAGAACGTTCTCCTTCGGCGCCCGGATGTCTCCAGAGGAGAAGTCTGTACGTGACGAACGTCCGCTCACTTCGCGAGCAGAGAGCACACTTAATACGGCAGTTTCTCTTGATTATTAGGGATTCGAGTTCCCCTTTGAGTCGGAATCATGAAACTCGCTCAAACAGTGCCTTTTGTCAGGAAAGTTCAATGAGCGAAAACTCGCGCAGCTTCGCTGCCTACCTCGGGCTCTGACGCCTCAGTCCCCTATCACATCAGTTCCCCATGCTCCCCCCCCCCCCGTTCCCTCGAGCATCTCCGCCCTGGACAATGTCTACAATCGTTCATTCATCTGCGCGCCTGAAAGCTTTCGGACTGCGAGGTGGAGGACGGCGGGGAGATGTTACTCAGTATCGGCTTAGTTTTGCGAAATGGCGCGTTCTGTTCCTGGGCTTGGTGGGCTAGATCGATATCCCCAACGCGTGCTTCGCCTCCCGTTTTCTCAGAAGAGCGATCAGAAATCGCTTCCGCTTTGATCTCTTCGAAAATCCGTATCCAGCCTCAGCATCCGCTGTGAGCAATAATTCTTGGACGACGTATCCATTCGAAAGCATGTCCTGCATCGGTTGTCGTGGTTCCAGATGCTCAAGAATAATCGAATAGAGTTTTCGGCGGTGACGTCGGCAAGCTTTCGGACGACGCCGTCGACGAAGCGCGTGGCTGTCTGGGGACTTTCTCCACAGAAATTCCACGTGTCACCTTACGCAACAGGGAACTTCAAGAAAACAAGCTTGTTATTGTGGGAAGCATTCTCCGAATCGTTCAGGGTTGAAGCCTACTTCAACGGATTAAGAATATCGGTAACACGTTCTCGTCCTCAGGCATGCTCGACACGCGTGCTTCCGAAGCTGGTGAGGCGCACAGCCGTGGGTCGTGGTTTCATAGCACTGAAAGATTTGATATTGTTCGAATGTTTTGTAGAAATAAGGATTGGACGAGAGAAACATTAACCCCGCTATCCACCTTTTCTTTCGATTAGGAGACCGTTTCCGCAACGAGAATTCTTCGAAATTTTGCTCATTGAGTTGAATCTATTTTTCGCTCGTTCAGAATTCACCCGTCCATGATTCCGACGGCTCCACTTAAACGCGTCTGAACGTTCATGAGCGCTGGTTTCGGGCAGAAATTTCTCCCATTGAAGCTGTATAACGTCATAGCGTCTGTTCCCGCTCCTTCAAGTGCACCATGCGGTCACGTGACCGTTTCTGTCGGTCCCCCCCCAACTTACATTAGTGCCGGTAGCGCTTTCTGAACGTTTCCCCATTCAGGTTGACCGTCACCGCGTTGCTGAAGAGATGAGGTTCTGAATCGATGGCGGCATCGTAGCCTCAAGATCGAACCGGTCTCTTCCACCGAAGGATCGTATCCTTGAGGGTCGCACTCGGTATGGAATACCTCAGCGTGCCCTCGATATATGCAGAAATCCCTTCTGTCGGAAGTCCTGGGTGAAATCGAGTCCGCGGAAAAGAAATGTGGCGCGTTCTACTAGGATAGCGGATTTCGGGGAAATCTCGATTCGCGGTACAGATTTATTTCAAGTAGGTACATGTAGGTAATGCAAACGTCATCCTCAAAACGGGTATATCCAGGCATTCATCGAGTTCTCGGTATCTTTGAGACTCCTAATGCTACCGAATACCGGGAATATGGCCGTCAGCACAAGCTCACGTCAGCTTTGAACAGTGGGTGATTGGCAGGCGTTTATTTATTGACGGCGCTGGCTAGATGGTTAGATTCGGCCAAACTCTCTGAAGTGAAATGCTGTGAGAGCTCGCGTTTGGAGGCGCGTCATCGGAGTCTTTATTGAATTCAAGCAGTCCTTCATCTCCTTGGGAAACGTTCCTGAGCTCGAGGAAATACTCTGAAATCACGCGGCAGTACACGTACGCAGGGATGAAATCATCAAGGAGACTCCTCCCAAAGCGAGATGTACCTAAATTAACCCAGTCACCCACCAATGGATTTGTTCTTGGAGATTTTCTGTGCTTTTACGCTGAGTTATGTGGTTGAGGTTCACAATCGCGGAATAAGCAACCCATTGAGCAAATCATCTGAATTCATGAGATGAATTCGCGATTCCGATCCATGTTGAACTAGGTTTCGCCTTGTTGCTCTAGGGACACAGAAATTACTATCCATATATCCGTCGGACGTTACGTAACGAGACAATGTGGAGCTTCGGAGCCCATTCCACGCGAGGCCCTGAAGGTCGGGATTGACAACGAAAATCTACACCGTACCGCTCAGGGCGCCATGTCCGAACAACAAGGGGAGTGGGTAGCAAAGGGTGGAAAACAAACGATTCCTCGGTATGATTGATGAAGCGTTGACGTAAAAAGCTCTTGGGCATATTATCAAGTAGCAGAGAAACGATTTAATGAATGATCCCTGCGACGGTAGGCGCAGTGGACGGCAGGGAGTTCCGGCCGGGCGTCGGACACGGCTCAATCCTCCAGAATCTGATAGAACGGAATCTTAATGGTGCTAAAACACGACCGATCAGGGCCGAAATTTTCGCAATCCTCTTCTGTGGCCGCGATGCGGTTTGATTCACCTTCCGCCGAATAAATTACACCACTTTCCGTTCCGCAGAGTTCACACTTGTTGATAATTGTAATCTAATGGGGAGAGATTTCTCAGACCTTCGTTTTGTCTTGTGGAAATTCTATCCGATCCGTTCTCGGAAAGATAAGAGAGGGAAACTCAAAAGCCGGACATTCTCCCACGGCGGGATGTTCTGGTAGAAACCACGGCATCCACTGGCTCGGTTACTACAATGTCGGAGGTCGAGTTTTCGTCCGATATTTCGTTCACTTGTAACGGGGAATAGGGTTAGCTTATTTGAGGAATTTCCTCGTCAAACCAGTTTCTGTGAGCGGGTTTTCACTAACCTCCTCCAACATTCTGTTAAGATTGTCGTCAGTCGCTGTCAACAGCGCAAAAACATGTCCTGGTCTCGTGTTGATCCAAACAATGGTCCGGAGGGGAAACAAATCTTTCTCATGCCTTTCGAGCGCCTCTGGCTAAGGACTTTTTTTGCGTACCACGCAGCTCCGGGAATTTGAATAAAATAGCAAAAGCTCCCGATTGGGACGGCGCATATATAGACCGCGCATCTTCTCTTCTTCCCTCTTCCATCTTGGATCCCAGAAAGTTTGCATTGATTCGATGCTTGAGGAGAAGGATTGACCACCTCATCTAAACCCCATTCTTCCTCGGAGCGTCCACTTGGACGATGAAATGCCGTCTGAGGGTTTCTGATGTTCAGAACATGAACAGTTCTTCCAGATTCGGAAATTATAGACTCTCTGTCGATCCTCCCGAATACAGACTGCCTCGAACATGGACGCGTCGAGGTTCCGGCTAGGGGACCTTCGACGAAAGGGCCGAGGGTCGATGCGTGGTGGCGATAAGTGATCCAAAGCATACTGGTTTTGGAAACTCGGAAACTTCGTTTGTCGCACCGTATCGACCTCAAGCAATGCGATCGTGAATCAGCCGTCGCTTCCTTCATGCCGTGCCGATGACAATGATCCTTCTTATCTTTGCATCTCCTGGAAGGGAAGCAGGTGAAGAGCGAATCGCAGGAAGTGACCAAGGAATCGTATTATTCCTACGAAAAAGCATCGTCGCTGAAAAAGCGTCCACTGGCATTCCTCACCCAGTGTACTCCCGATAACCTTCCTGAGCGGGATTGCCCAGCTGCTGCGAGGGAGGAGAGATCCCCGAGGGTATCTCGGTCCTGATATTTGTCGGAATAGGAGTGATGAATCTTCAGAAGACTATATATACTCTATATGTTCTTCATGAGGCGAAACGAGAGACTGAACGACTGCTCCCGCCCCTGAATAGAAACATACGAAACCTCCCATGATTCGGAACATTCTACCAAAATGAAGATATTTTCCGAGGTGGTCTATGCTTTGGGTACCTGTCTCTTCGCTCCAAGGCATCGGCCGGTTACTAAATGGTAATGTCTCCTCTTTCAGTGCTCGATGCGATGGGTCGTCCGCCTTCAGGCTTAGCGTCAGGGACGATATCGGATCTCGGTCAATATGATCAATGCTTGAAGACAGTGGCCAGGTAAGCTGCCGCCCCCTACCGATGCCGCTTATTTGCGATATCTGAGCGTTATCGGCAACACCATCGGCCTTTGCCCACTCACCCTATCAAAGCCTGTGTTCGGCTTCGTAATTGTGGATATTCGATACTAGGTGGTCATAAGCATGCAGGAGGCTTCAAATCAGCCGGCCCCTGGGAGAAGAGGTCCGCTGAGGTCTTCTTCTGACCTACATATATGAATGCACTTATGTACAATGATCAAACATGACACTGATTTCGATGCAGCTCGATTGCTCGCAAATTAACTGAGCGATCGTGCACCTATCCCCTTGTTACAAGAAATGCATGACTACAGGCTGCGAAGCTCGGGCTGTCGATGATTGATTGGGATCCGGAAGAGTGATCGGTCCCGCCACCGGAGAGGATTTCCGCGGAATTACGATGCATACTGTTGACTGGCGAAGACCACACGTCTACTCTGCTCTCGATCTGACTTGATGATCAGATGGCTTCCACCCGCATCCAGGGAAAGCATCCGCTGAGGATGATAACTATGACATTCCTCTGGGAAATTCATTTAGTGATACGGAGAAGCATGATGAAGCTTCCACTCTAAGCCTCCATAAATCTCCCATCCGCCTCTGTGGTCTCCGTACTCGCCGGAGATCGGGATCCATGAATATCTTTC
Source organism: Galendromus occidentalis (assembly GCF_000255335.2). Lineage (NCBI taxonomy): Eukaryota > Metazoa > Arthropoda > Arachnida > Mesostigmata > Phytoseiidae > Galendromus > Galendromus occidentalis. The sequence goes on along the minus strand of NW_003805485.1, from coordinate 432,850 downwards.
CTGATCTCCTCGTCATACCGAAGAACTCGGTACGCTTAGGAGACTTTATTCCAACTCCACTCACGAGTTTTTCTTGCTTCGTGAGCTAGGACCTGGGTTGGAGAGATCGTACGTCTCTCAATCAGACACCCTCGGCATTTTTAGGGAAGTCCGAATTTCCATCGTCGGGGTGTGTCGATGAGCTCCAACGGCTCGGTGGAGCCGTTACTAAATGGTTATGTCTCACTCTCGGCCGAGAAGGAAACCCCGCATCGTCCAAATTGACCATTGTTGAAGGTATTAGTTCGTCTTGCCATCGATTTGCCTGACTAGGGTACGTTCTCTAGCCGGACCCACTGAATTGAGTCTCCTCAAGGAAGCTCATTGGCTGAGTTGCGCATCGGATGAGCAGGCTCATTATCAGGGATGAGGAGAAGTGTACCAGAGACACTTCAAGAGAGAAAATGCCATACAGATCCCTTCTGCCCTCAGGCCGTTGGGCTCTCACTAAGGGCTGGGCTGAGGGGACCGTAGCCTGCCGAGAGTTTCGGCCTCAGCGTGGGTGCCGTCAATGATCCGTGGATTCTCACATCGGCGGGAAGTTAGGAACGGCCAAGCCTGTTCCTACCTCATCTTTTCCCCCGTTCTGCTCACCCACTGAAAGCAGTTATTACCCACTAGTCAATCTCTGAGCTATTTCCTTGAACCAAGCTCTGTTCGAATTCTTAATCGGCATCTTGATTCTGGTATGTGCTGTGCGCTCGCGGGCAATAGCACCTGCTCTTACCCCCTCTCCGAGATCCCCACGGCCCCGAGGTTCGGTGGTCAAAAAATTCATCTATCCGCGTCGGCCGCGTCTCAAGTCTCAACCTCGGCAGAGCTTGACTGTCTGCCTACCCGGATGGTTGATCGCGTTCATCCTAGTACGAGACCGGAAACTTGCGAGATGGAGCGACTTCATATAAAGTGTTGCTGGCTGGATTTTCGCCCATTTGAAAGATCTGAGGCTCGAGTCTGACCTGCTCTCATAATTTTCCAGGGACCGGAGCGGGGACGAAGTTTTTCGAGGTCAATACTGCTCCCTCTTCTTGAAGCCATCGAGCCTGGATTCCATGAAAAGCCTGACTGGGAAGATGACCCCTGACGACGAAAACGAGGTGCAGTACAGGATTGAGGAAGGAGCCGAACTCCGGGGTGGTCAAGATCTTATCAAATTCGAAAATACGATACTAACTCTATTGAGAATCAGATATTAATCCCCGAAAGCTTATTCTCAGGCTAGCCTGGATCTTCAAGTTTTCCTCGAAGCCAACCAAGATGTTTCTCACGGTCTCAGGATCGGAGTGTGTGTTCCGTCGACGTGTTCGGGCAATGATTTGACAACGCTGATGAATTCTGGTAACCATCTGCTCCGCTCCATTATTCTATCCACCCATCTTCCGGCGCAGAGAGAATGGGAATGGCGGTATTCGGCTCATGAATTAACCAATTTGCAGTGACGAAAGATTTCGCTCTGAGTGCGTCATTCCGAGGTTGTGCTGTCAAACAGAAGACGAGATTGAAAGCCTACGAAAAAGTTCTCATGTGAGTGAGGCCTTGGTATGCTGTGGAAATAAAATTATGCTGATCCGATTTCGTCGCGGAGGTCGGGAACCTCGACCCATCACGTATGTTCCCCTCCGACGGACTCCGATCTCCCTTCGGGAACTCACGCCGGGAGTTCTTGAACGGAATCAGCCTCGGCTCCTATGAGGACTTCAGCCCGGGCAACGATTTCCCGACGCAAGGCTTATCAAAAAATTCTAAGACGATCCGAGTCGTTGGTTCCGGTTGTTTCCTTGCAGGTGTGTCGTCTCCTTGATGATGTCCTTCGTTATCGTTGCCACTGCGTTGGACGTTTTTGTGAAATCTCGATCGAAAAAATCTTCTCTGGCGAGAAGTCTTTCAGGTAATCAGAAGTTCTGAATTATCAATAGAAGTTCCTGATACACGGATTGAGACCCTAGGTTCCGGATCGGATGGATGCTTCGGAATTACGCCAGGCCACTTCTGATACTTGATGGAGATCCGAGCGTCCTCCTGAGGTGCTCCCTGAGTATGTAGGTACAGGAATGATCGTGCCGATAGGGGTAGGAATTGCCGGGCACGTTCAACGTTTCTCGATAGTGGGAAAAGACGTGATATTTCATTTGAGCAATACAAAGAATTCGATCATCCAGCCTATGCCGACCAGATTTTGCCCACTAGACAGCGATTGGAGGATTGGGGCGGCGCGGCATTGCTTCTTTGTATGTCGATTGAAATTGATACCCTTAGATGGACGACCTCCGGTGCTCTCTAGTTTCCCGGTCGAAGTCTCAATGATTTCGCCGAATCCATGGTGGGACGACTCTGTCCTTTCCCCCGAGGATCTTGAGATCACGAGCGCGACAGACTGAACCGTGTTACGGCTTCTCTTTCCTTTGTAACCCACTAGATCATTCTTCGCGGCGATTTTCGCCACTCCGCGGACTTCACGTATCGAGGGTTTGATCGTATTCCCGCGAGGAATCTTCCCTGAATGAAAAGCGCGGAAATATAAACGTATTCGTTCCAGAGGGAGCACCGGGCGTCTACATCGAATCATTCTCGGCTGTGACTAATACACAGAAACTGCTCTACGTACCCCTCAAAAGGGATATGCCAGAAACGCAAAGGAAACTCTCATTCTTCCATGGAGTCAGGTAATGAATATCCGGGACTATCTTCCCTCCCCGGCATCTCTAAGGCTATTCGGGGGATACGGGAACCCATGGAAATGAATGAAAGATACATGGATCGGATACTCGGATCGAAAATTGCATAAATCCTCATCCAATATTTACGCTTTTCCTTCTCCACCTCATAGGTTCTTCAGCTCGTGCTGGATTATCCTCGGACACGGTTATCTCACGATCGAACCCTCGGCGACAGGTCGGTGTCGACTCGCGGCGCGTCGATCTTCTTTCGAATCTCGCGTCGCATCCCATGGAGAATTGAATTCTGTTCAGCCTCGAAAATTATACAGTGTCTCCTGAGTTGATTTCAATGAGCGAATTCTCCAATTGTGGTCACCTCCAAGTAATTTTCCAGGGGAACTCAGTCGAGCCATGCAATTCGGCCGTAGTTGGCTCTGGTGCCTCGTCGGAAACGCGTATCCGGCGGTTCAAACGTTCCTCTACATGAGGTTAGTCCGTTAGTACGATATGTTTGCGTCAGAAATTGCAGTTGCCCGTCCCAAGCGTCCCGGCGACGACCGCAATCAGGCGCGTCTGTGAATGGAAGATTCGATGTCACGGAAAATCGTCTATGACGACCGGTCGTCGTCGCTCGAATGGCTACTGCGTCCCGACGCCGTGCTCGGGGCCACGCTTCCGATTTTCTTCGTCCCAGGTTCAGTGAGGAGCGGGGTTCTTAAATCCCACTGTGTAACTCGAGGAAAGCGTCCGAATAAGTGAGATGATCATCAAGCTAACTTCTCTTCCAGCGGCTTCCTCTTGGCATATAATTACCTGGAGTTTGAGAAGAAGGGTGGCGCCAGGATGAGCACATCCGTGAAAGTGACCACTTTGCTCCTACGAAGGTACCTATACGACTCATATCTCTATCGAGGAGAAAGACCTCATGAATTGGTGTCGAGAGCGGTCGTGTCCATCTTCGTGTGCTCTGTGCAATGAAAACACGCACAATATTATTCATTCTTCCGACATCTGCATTCCAGGTACATCCGTGTGACGGCTCCTCTGATGTTCGTCGTCGGCTGTTGGCTCCTCGTCCCTTTGATGTTCGATGGACCCCTACAAGGTTCCTTGTTTCTTTTATGCCTACATTCCGGTTCTGCACTCCTCCTGAATATATCTTTCTCGGAGGGAATCGGGCACACTCAATAGGCACAGTGCAGCCGGGATCGATCGAGGATCGAATCCGAGGCGACTTGACACAGCCCACTGCTCGAATTTTCTTATATAAGAATCGCTTCCGGACCACACATGAAAACCTGGAACGAATCGTCTCGGATAGCCGGAACGGCGAACGAAGGTCGACAGAATAACTCCCTCATTGCTGTCTTAATTTTTCAGTGGAGCACAATGGACCGTTTTTCGAAAGTTGCCAACGCAACTGGTGGAAAGTTCTCCTACACATAAACAATCTGAGCGACTTTTTCGACATGGTAAGCGAGGAAAGCCCTCTCGCTGCTCGCCCCGCTTTTGGGTAGATCGACGCCGCGTTCCGGCCCGGAAACATCAAGCATGTCTCATTAGCGCTCTTGAATTCTTGCAGTGTTTGCAGCATACATGGTATGTTGGCGTCGACTGGCAGATTTACATGTTCATATGGATTATCCCCATCCTGATGACGAGGCGACCGCGACTGGCTCTGACCATCTCCATCAGCTTGATCGTCGTGACATCGACGATCGTCTTCGCTCAGGTCAGTCTCACAAGAATTCCGGCGAGAGAAAAAACAAGGTAGCAAGTCGTGAAATGCGATAGAAGCATTCTCTGGCTCGCTCTCGACGAACCCGAGCTACTAGCATAGATGATCATGAATCATGATCATTTTCCGTGACGCGATATTGGACGCATGCCGGCGGCCGGTCGAGTAGCCCTTGAAGGCTTCCGGGAATCACGAGACCCCTTATCTTCCCAGGCCTATGCGAACTCCTATCAACCCGTGTCCCTCTACACACAGCCTCAGTTATCGTGAGTGGCCTCAGAAGAGAGCATTCCGCGGATTCCTGAAGCTGGCGGATAGCATTAGATTCATAGGTGTACTCCTCCCTTTCGGAATGTTGATGATTCTGCCGGTTTGGAGCCGTCACCGAGTAATTAGGTTTATGTCGGCCGCTAATAGAAATCATTAATGATAGAGCAACCATGGAAATGATGAAAGCCATCTATTATCGACCGCATGCACACGTTGCGTCCTACGTCATCGGAGTTGTGATGGGATACATCATGGTGAACTGGAAGGAACTCAGACTCAACGAGGTATACAACGATATGCCGGAGGAGCAGGGTCAACCTGAACTCAGTTGGGTCGAAGATAGATTATTTCCTCTCGAGGAAGAGCCCTACCCTTTCTTCGGATATAGTCCGGCCTCGATCACTTTGCCCCTTCTGCATCCCTACTTCCTTCCGTACTCTCCATTTTTTCCAGTGTCTCCGGTACTCTGGATGGACCTTCTCCACAGCCGTGGCTCTGGCCGTTATTTTCATTCCGTATAAATGGTAGATATCTCTTCTTCTGCAACCGATTTCCTCTCCGCTCTCGAGTGGGCGGACCTTCTCTCGAGTGCTTCGACGATGTTCCAGAAATAATGTCACGCCTACATAAATGGCTCGGCGAGCAGGGCTGCCCGACTTTATTTCTCATTCATTTTCGGCGCCGAGTCCTGCTGTCTCCTGATACGGCCTTGTGCACCGCTCAGATTGGCTTGATGAGCTCTCCCGCACAGCCAAAAATGTGAGTCTTCAATCGGATGACGAATGTAAGGAACATGGGCTATTACAGGTTTAGCGGCGCCCCCTGGGACGGCCTGGACTCAGCGATTTATGCCGGCTACGCAAAGGTCGCCTGGGCTTTGACTCTATGCTGGTTGACAGTGGTCTGCGTTCAAGGATACGGAGGTGAGCTACGACGAGGAAGGTGATCGTTCCTCGATTGACTGATATCGCTTTTGGTTTGTCTCTTGAGGAAAGTCGAGACGGTCCGTAGTAACTTCTGGAGCGGGATCAGCTCTCCGACGTTCTGGGGGAGCTCGAATAATATTTCCTCGTCGTTAGGGGCCGTTAACTCCTTGCTCAGCTGGCGAGCGCTTGTGCCTTTGAGTAGGCTGACCTACGGAGCGTATCTCATCCATTCTCCTCTCTACCTCGTTCGAGCGGGTATTCTCCGCGAACGATTCTCGATCCAACATTACCATTTGGTGAGCACATTGTGGCACGAATACATGTTCCGCGCCATCCGGTCGTCGACCTCGTGGATCTTTCTCGTAGTCATCATCTTTTGATTTTTTTCCCAGGTAATGGAGTTCTTCGGCTGCTTGACGATGGCATACTTGCTCGCATATCTCATGTACTTAGTCTGCGAAGCGCCAGTTGCTCGACTCGAGAAGCTCGCCTTCGAAGGGTCGAAAAAGAAAATACGCGAGGAGCCCTCGTCGAGGATCGACGCCGTTCGGTTGTGACACTCCGAACGACGTTTCCCCCCGATATTCGGCTCTCTGCCTTGGTAGCTTTCTCAATCTTGTAACTAATGAGCTGTACAAAGTTAATTTATGAACGCTCGTTGATGCGAGTAATATCGTGGAGGAGCGATGTACAAACTTCCAGGATAGTTTAGCGAAAAAGTCACAATTTTGTAAACTTTCATAATCTAATAGAAAGCGTGCCTCTTCCGAAAATCTTTACCTCGGAGATGTTCATCCGTCCTTCGCTTCATCTAGCCATCCATCGGTCGGTAGGGTCCGGCTTCGCGGGAGCCGTTGCTGCGGTTCGGCGTGACGGCCTGTTCCCGCGGCCCGTTGTCGCCCATGTTCGACTAGCATGAGACGGTGGCAGACCCGACAGACTCTCTTGTGAGTGTTCAGCGGTTTCGGACCATACACGCATTTCTTTCATCGCGTCGTCGTTCATTTGAGAGAGGAAGGAGTCTATAGAGAAGATACGATTCCTGGAATATACTTCGGAGTTCCGAAAAATGGAGCGGAGCAATATGTATTGATATGCCCGAATAAAGATCACAATCATGCAAAACCTGGTAATTCTATGTAGTAGCGAAACGATAATTTCAAGGATCCCAGTTCCCTATCTCGTGCAGGACTCTGATCAGAAATAAGCAAAAAGCCGTACGGCTCCGAGGGGCCCGTGTCGCGCAACGCTCGCAAATGCGCAGAAGGAATCGAATGAAGCGACATTTTCACATCAAAATATCGTTTTCACCGACTTGAGCAGAAGTTTGAGACCCCCAGGCTCATGTTGAACAGGGGGCAGTACCACCTTGTGCTAGCAAAAAGTCAAACTCCCGAATCAGCGGCTTGAGAGGGAATTGAGAGCTCAATTTGGCTTACAATCCTCTCACGGATAGCGTCGATTCGAGAGAACCCACGGCAGCTGGACAGGTCACCGGAGTTCGAGCTTGGCGTGAACTTCGCACACCAAAGATCGTACAGCTTCACGCTGATCAAGTTCCAATCACGCATCATCTAGACTGCCTGATTATCCATGCGGTGGCCCCATATAATTGTCGATCTATCAATGAGCATCCTTCGGCTGGTCCGGGAAAAAAATGATAGTAATCAAACCTGATGTGTGAGATTATGCGTTTGCGGCTGAAGGAACGAGCGGAAGGAGAAATGACAGCGGGTACCGAATGAGCTGAGTCGGAACAAGAAGCATACGTTGAAATCCTGCCAATGAAGAGGCTTCAAAGTTAGCTGCCTTCCTCCTGTTCTTTACCGAGCAGTGTAGATATCCCAGTAGACGGTCACCCTCGATTTCGGGTCCTTCTATCATCGTGTCCGCATCGAAGAGCGGAGTCGTGCGAAGTCTTTCCGGAGTTTCAACGGATCCGAGCGTACAGATTCGAGGTCAAACTCGATTGACTCAGATAGCTCATGAGGGCTCGTTTGTAGCACTTTGAAGTCAACATTTGGGCTGCCCGTCTCATGAAATATTCACGTATTTCCGGTCGCTCATTCCGAACTTACGGGGGCCTTATTCGAATCTCCTGTGGAGCCACTGCCTAATTGTTGTCAAAATGAGCTGCCATATTCGGAGATGCGGTGCGCAGGGGATTCGGAAAGAACCCTTTTCTGTTTGAACTGATGAAATTCGGAAGCCAGATCGCAGCTCGGATGGGAATCTCGAAGATACTCACCGATGATGATGATGACCCCAGTTTGCAATGCGCTGGAGAGAGCGTCCTCGGAATAGCCCTTCGGATCGAATACTCAACTGAATCGAAATGGAATCCTAACGATGCTTGGGGTCATGATGAGCCTCCCCTCCTTCGCGGCTCTCGGGGGTTCTGCCGCTCGATGGAGAGGACTTCCGAGTTGCTCGAGAATTTTCACCCCCGCCATTGAGCGGGCTGTTATTGCCCTCTCACCAAATTCCGAGGTGTCCGAGCATTCCAATCCTCGCGATTCGGAACGCTACTGCCGCTCTCTCAGAGGAATCCGTAGATCCCTCTCCGAAGATTTCAGCCCTCACTGATTTCAGCTCAGTATAAAACTGGAATCCGGTCAAACATTCGTCACTCTCGTTCCCGAAAGTAAGCTCGCCTTCACGAACAATATGGACTTCTTCCGTTTCTCTCTCTTCCATCATGTCTCGGTAAGTAATTTCAATCCAACGGTCAAGCTTCTGAACCGAGCTTATTGCTGCCTAATGAGGAGTCAGACTTGCGGCGCGGCGTCGATTCTCATCCGGAGTTTCTCCTTACAGGATTTCGGTTTCCGGAGGGATCGTCTCAAGCGTGAGCTGACGGAGCTCAAAAAGCAATATGCGGAGTTTTGCTCCTTTCTCGAGGAGCAAAAATCTTTCACGGACACGATGCTCTACCAGACCCGTTACTGGCGATTCTCGAATCTTAGAGACCGTGCCGAGCATGCGCTTTCTCGGGCTAGGTGCCTGAGCGGTAAGGCAGATCCTCTGGTGGATGATTATTCTCCGTCCTCTGACTTCTCATTGGAATTGAGGCCGGATGAGCACTACATCACTAGCAAATCCGGGCGATATGAGGCCTTCTTGGTCGTCGCCAAATGTACCCGGAATCTGCTCCGCGAGTTCTCTTTAGCGGTCAAAGAGCTCGATGAGACGAAGAAGGCCGAGCCCACTGGAGCGAGGTCGCAGGGGACCACTCCCGCTGGAGCGAGGTCGCAGGGGACCACTCCTGCTGGAGCGAAGTCGCAGGGGACCACTACCGCTGGAGCGAAGTCGCAGGAGACAACTCCCGCTGAAGCAAAGTCGCAGGAGACCACTCCCGCGGTAGAGGCACCACAGAAAGCCGCATCCGCTAGAAAGGATCCACGGAAGGACGCACGTCTGAGCAAGGAGAAGTCAGCTGTACGCAGGAACAAATACCTGGCCACGGAGCCAATGAAACCACGAGAGGAAGGCCCGACCCAGAGGATCCGAGAGGAACGAAACAGCGCAACCCCGACCAGGAAACCTAGACAACTCAGGGAGATCGCCCCACAAGCCCGGAAAATCCAATCAGCGAAACGGGACGAGCTTCCGACGACAAAACCCCTGGAGCAACGGGATTCCGCACCGCGGGCTGCGAGCTGCCAAACAGCGAATAGGGGCGCGCCGCTGATCTCGAAACCTAAGCCAAGCAAAGGTGCACCTCAGACTACGGGGTCCAAATATGCCAAGAGAAACGCGACCATGTTCTATGAAAGGCAGAGCGCGACCGGGACCAAGTCCTCCCAGAATAGGGACCCAGCTGCTGCCCTTCGCCAGCAGCATGATTCTTCGATGATCGACAGGGCAGAAATGGCGGCCATCGTCGCGAGCGTCCGACTTCAACGGCAGCGTCACACGTAAATGTCAGCTCCAAGCTCAAAACTTGTCGAGATCCGTCATGGAAACAGCACAATTATAATTTGATACATGTTATTCACTTGGGAGATTCCTCTCTAATCATGCAATAAATTACTCTCATCGAGCCAAATGAGTGAGATCATCTGTATAGCCTGACAAAGGAATAATCTTAGGTAGGCTGATTCGAATACTGCTCGAGCACACGTTACCTAGCATGCACCGTTTTCTTAACCTGGGTATCGCGGGATCATCATACCCGAGTGGAGCTCGCTGTACATTTCGCCGATCGGAGGCTCGGGGCCGCTCGCACTTCGGGGCCACACCATTGCTCGTCAGATCGAACAATCGATATTAACAGACAAATCGGAATGAAACCTCTACGACGCTTCGTAACGCTGATGAATCATGACAAAAGCCTTTCCTCCTCATTTGGAACTCTCAGTGCTCTTGTCGCTTCAGCGAAGAATGCCGTGTTGCCCTCACATTTTGTTCCTCGCCGTAGCGCGGAGTAGGGCCGCTCCCCTCAACGATCCGATGTTTCTTCTCCGAAGAAGATTCAAACAGCTTCGGACAAGTTCAGTTTAGAATGAAGGAATGCCCCAACAGACTCCCTCTACACACCCCGTTCATAAACGTATGCGTATTGATTTTCCATACGAAACGATATGGATTTTCTCCGCTTCTTCTTCTCTTCTTCTTTCTTGTTGGGTCGTGGTATATTATTCTATTCCTATGTCGACACTCCACAGTCAGACTTTCAGAAGAGTGTCCTTACTATCAGTTGCCACTGAGTTTTTCCCTGACGATCCGAGAGAATGAATAATTTCCGTGGATTTGAATGAATGGTATACCGCATTTTCTGTATAAGATGGGCGTGCCCGTTTACTTCCCGATACCCTCGAACCTCGTCCGTCTATCAGAGGGTGCCCTTCTAATAGAGGATGCCCGTGTGTTTTCCAATCAGTCCAGGGTTGTACGTTCCCCCATGGGCGCGCATACTAAAGGGGTACTTAATAACGCATACTTCTAATAGAGGCTGCCCAGTCATTAGAGAATACCGGTTTATGTCTCGATCTCCACGCAGGTGCCCTTCCATTAGGGAATCCCCTACTGCTGGAGAAAACACGGTAATACAGTGGATAATGTGGAGCGAGTTGACATCAGGGACTGAAAAAACGCACCGCCCTTATCGCCTCCCATTAACGCTCAACTTGTCGGCGCCGTCAGACTTAGGCAAGGAGTGCGGACCGTTCGAACTCACAACTCGATTCGCCAGCAGCAATCAGTCCCGATTTGGATGAGTCTGTAGTGACCAGGTATACGTATGTATATGTTTCACAGGACGCGTTTCATTCCAATTTGGAGATTCTCTATTGCGTCATTGCGGATTGTGAAGACCTTATGAATTTCGGAGAGTCGAGGAAACGGGGGCCTATCTTCCGGAATGAAGGGCTCGTGGTAGGATCGATCTATTCCACGTGGAGCGTCAGCCCTCGATGAATCCGCCAGATTTGATTCGTCGAAACGTGCCTGAGTGGAAAACGACGGCGGAGGCCCGGGTCCGCCCTCATTGAATACTCAATTGCTCTTCTTGGAGTGACGCGCTCGATCGCGTACTAGGGGAGAGCATCTAAGGCCTCCTACACGTATGTGCACGTAGCTCTCGAAGCCCAACGAAAGACGACCTATCGCTTCCCGGCGGGATTTCTTCACTGCCGCAATAAGGGTCATTGAAACGAGTCGTCCGTTCCGCAACGACGCCGACGAGCCAACCATCACACACTTCTCTTTCGTTTCGTTGTCGATTCGGGAGTGAATTCAGCGGCATCGTTAACAGTACGATTACCATGGGGATACATAATAGCCGCTAGAGATTCATTTGACCCATCAAATCGGAATACAGCCGCATTGGTTCGCCGGGATCGTTATAACATAATATGTAAGAGCCTGTTCTTCGCGGCTCTTTGCGACCCCACCGTTCGCTAGAGGGATTTGATAAAGCCTAAGCAATGTCGTCTCAGCGGTTCTCAGGAGTAACTGCCTTTCTCTCAAGGGATTCCGAGGCGCCCGAGCCTTCTCTCCTCCAGATTCTTCAGCGGTACTACCGCTCTCCCATTTCGCACACTGCGTCTGCAAGGTATTCGAGAGATTTGTGCGATCTCAAATTAATGCAGCATCAACTTGGGGCGGCGGGTCCCTTCACGATCTCACGATTCGGCTCCACACCGAGACGGTCTACCGAGCTCGCGAATCTTGTGTCCGACGACGGGCCAAGATCATACGGGATGACGCACTGAGCACAATATTCAACAAAAGGGAATAAGAGTCTGTTCCCGCGCTCCGGGCATAGAATGCGATCCCCTCTATGAAGACTACCAACAACGTCGCCGTCGCGATGCTTGCGTTCGAATCGCCCTGATGACATATCTCTCGCCCCAAGATTTACGAACCAGCAACGAACCTGCAGACAGACGACGTTCGAGCGTCCGCGAGTCCATCTGACCGCCGTACAACACTCCTTGGTATACCGTCTTCACAAAGTCCGGTCAGATATCCCAAATGTGTGCCGTGAAGTCAAATAAGAAGTTCGTGGGGGAAAAATTAGGCCCCATCTCTAAGTTGGGGCCCTACTGAAAGAATGAAGGAGCACTCATGAACGAAGTCGTGACCTGAATAGTTGTGGCCATGAATCATGCGTTTGCCCATACATTCAATGATATTAGTCGGTGAACTCAACTTGATATTTGTCAACAGTTTCCGCGAACAAACCATGTTTTCGATTCATTCCAAAGAACTCAAGAGACCCACAAGCTTTGGGGAATCGGGAAGCCTGGAGATCTACAAGAACGATACACAGACGAACCTCAACGCGGAATACTCCCGGCGCGAGCTCAAGAACTGCCTCCTGCAGATCTGGAGTATCAGCTCTGATTCACTGACAGACCTGTGGAAATCGAAGAAATTCGACCTCTCCAAGAATAGGATTGACTGCTTTCCGGAAGATACTTCGGGGCCTCATTGATTGAAGTTGAATCTCACCCGTAAAACCAACTGGAATGGCGAAATTCAGGCGGTTGAATTGGAGCAGACGCCAGTATCGTCGTATACGCGATGGGGCCTGAAAGACCAACTCGATCGAGCTCATGGACGAGGCTGTCCGATGTATACGTCCTTTCTCGCCCATCGGATCTGACCTCTCAGGTTGGATGCTTCATGTATCCCAGCGATTCATGGGACATGGTAAATCACGAATTGACCTTGACCTTGACTAATTCTACAAAGCTACCAATATGATGCGTTTTCCGTGAATATGAAAGTCTTCCCCATTCAACAGTTTCCGAATGCTCTGTCGCTCAAGATTTCTCGAGACCATACCCTCCGACAATAGAAGTTAAAAAGTCAGGGTCAAGGACATCGGAATCTAGAACTTTGAGGCGTCAATTGTTGATCAATCGTTCTATGATGGTCTGCTGATCAGTCTAAGCCGGGAAGTCATCTCTCTATGATGTTCTCGAAGCAGTCGACTGGGTTTGCGGTGCTGCGACTTCTGGACACACTCGATCGACAGCAGTATCACAATGCTTGGAAAAAACGCTATTGGGCTGAGAATGAGACACCTAGCCAGCGGATGAGACCTCGACAGATCTGCTGATACATGAGGATTTGAGAATGATTTGCTCCCGACAACTCACAATCAGCGGGGGATCCGGGGAAACAATGGCAGCTCGTGACCCTCGGCGCAGGTATCATGGGGACACCGAATCGAGTTCGCCATTCATGGTATCTAAGCAGTTTTCTCGACTAGAACCTCGTAGCCAATGCTCGATGTCCTCGGCCACCTTTCGAGAAATCGCTTCAGCGGGTGGATAAGGAATGCTGCTTCTCTTTCGGACAGCGTCATCCACAATCAGTCTTTGCGAAGATACACACAATAAACTCATTGGCGGTCGATGAGCTCCCCGATGCTCCCCGTACTATGATTCTCGCCCCCGCTATCAGGGTCAGAAGTTGATGAGCCCGCGAAGGCGGAGTTCCACGGAAGAGTCTCCTGGAGAAACATCGGGATGGACAGGGAGACTCAGACAAAAAAATATCGCATCGGGATCCTTCATCTCGTCAAGCGGAGAATTATAGAATCGCATCGATGCTCACCGGAGGCTCTATGCGTTCAATAGGGCGTCTGTAGATTGGAGTGATGAGAGCTGACTCTTCTATTGGCTCCCAAGCACCCGGATCACTTCCCCCCTATTCAACATGGTGCACAAAAGTCTGTTCTAATATTGTTTAACTCATAGGGGACTGAGAAGCTTTTTCGGGACGCTCCCTGGGTATTGGCGGGGGAGCATCCCCGGAAGCCTATCATAGGGAGCAGGTTGGACAAAGCACACTCTCAAGGAAATATGATCGAAAATATTTTTATGCCGGTTTCCCGTTGGTGACAACTCGGACGTCGAACTGTCGCCCTTCGCATTGATCTCGAGGTCCTGTTCCAGGGAGAATCTTTCCCCCACTCACGTTAGCAAATAAGGGCTCTGCATGGAACTTGAACTCCTCTAATCGCGGCTTGGGCAGCAGGCTCGTATTTCGGAGAGCCTTCGGCAAGGATTGACGGTTCGGGATCCTCCGGTATGCCTCCCCGAATCTGCTCCACGGGGCCGGGATTCCATTACTGTGTTGAAACCCCCATGTTATTGTGGCAAAAGAGCTTGAAACACATAAAGATCGTCGATCGTACACTCGAAATTCTCGGATATTCGCCTGTTCGAGCCTGGGCGACGGAGGGCGCGCCGATACATTCCGCTACGTCGGGGAAAGCGGTCGGCGCGAAATTCGGCGACCGATGTATCTTTTCCCCGACATGTCTATGCATGCAAAGAGTCACAGAGAAATATTTTCTGCCTCCGATTGTGGAATGACCATCGGACTCGATTTCCCCATCAGAGTACTCTGTCGGGCGTGACTTCTAGAACAAGACAGGCGATGTGTTCACGATCCCTCCTAGAAAATAATGTTATTTCTGCTTCTCATACGAGTCGTTGGCTCCCTTGGGATGAGACGCCCAGTATGAGTTCAAATGGGGCCTTATGCGACAGAGAAAGTTTGCTCATCCGACGGCGTCTACTGAGGCACTAGTTACTCTTCAGGTACGTTCGAGAGGGGATGAGCAGTCGTCACCGATAATGTTCATCCCTCCGACTGTATTACAAATATATTCGTGTGATAGCTCATTCAATGTTTGTTGATGGCTGTTGACCCGTGCTTCGGCTCATGCTCGACGGACCCTCGCAGAGCGACTTCCCTTTCTTATACCCCCCTCTAGCAATCTGGTCTCCTCCTCTTGATCCTATGCTAGACGAGTCCTGCATGCATCGATGCTCGATATGCATGGTCTGAGCAGAATCGATTAGTGGAGGACTCGCAGTCTTGTACCGGTCTGTGATCGTCCGATCTTCTCTCGGCATCCCTCTCAGTCGTCGAATATCGCCTTCGTTCGGAAATGTTCCTTGCTCATGTCTCGTAGTCTCTACCAAAAACTTTCAGGGAGAGAACTCCTCCCCCAGAGAGTCGAACATGTAACAGAGAAGAACTCATGTTCCTGAGCGAATACTCCAGTGTAGCTCCCCAGACCGATTCTCCAGGAGCTGTGAAGGGAACTGGTGGAAGTTTAACAAACTTCTACTCGACACAGTCACGACGACTTATTCGATTAGGTGAAAACTGGGGACGGAGACTGTCTTGTCGCTTCAACGGCACAGCTTGATCAGAGCTCGCAAGCATCGCATAGGCGGCGTTAAGGACATGAGGGCCTACATCCGACTCTGGGGCTTCCCCATCTCACTACCGATCCAAGAAGCATTCGAGCTCTTCCGTCTCCGTCTAGTTCGTACTCCTATCGCTCTATCCACGCATGTACCACGCATGCCGCAAAGAGTTCCTCATGCGACCTAGGACCCGGCGGTGCGACCCGCTTCTAGACTTCGGCAATCCTCAAGAACGAGAGTCCTGGAAGAAGTAAACCCGAAAACTCGGTAAGGTTGATATTTTTTGCTCATGTAAAGAGGCGACGGCGATCCTCAATCTTCGTCCTTCTGCGATCATCGTGTGACCAGTCGCCGAGGTTTGGAACGACAGCTCGGAGATCAGGAAAGGATGATATAGAACTATCATGGTTCTCAATATTCGAAAATATCTATATCCTAAGGTTCACCGTGTCCAATGGATATGTTCCACCCCTTACGGTCCATAAGTAATCGGTCAGATCCTTCATGTCGCGCGGGAGCGAGCTGCCAGAACCATACCGCTGAACGCGGACGGAATCAGCAGTCAGCCCGAACCCGCCCCTGAACGAGGGTTGCAGGCTCCGCCGAATCCAGCATTGGAACCTTTTTGCGGAGTTAGCAGGGAAACTCCGCTCTCACTCCGTAGAGCTAGCGGATTGAGAAAATTAATTCAACAATGAACGCGAGCCCTCGGCTAGATACGCTCGCGCTCACTTCCCTCGCATTCCACGTCCGAGAATGCGGACTTTTGTAACCTATTTTATGGCGAACCAGTGGCCCTACGCTATTAACATTCCACATACCTCTTCACGTGCACGACCTGATACCTCCTCACGGACTCGCATGCGGGCGGAGGAGGTGTCGTACAGCGCTGCCTTGATGCGTGACGTCGAGCATGACGCGTGGCGCGGAAGACTCGCCGACCGGTCGTGCGCACGAGCAGCTGGTTGAGGTCTTCTCAGTCTCCACGACGGGGTTCTAGTCGAAACCCTCGTCGAATCTCCGGATACGACGGGGAGGAACAAAGCGAAGCTTCCTGATACTCGTGCAGAGAATTTCTTTCGGACTCCGTTCTGACTTACTCGGAAGCTTGAGGATTTCACGGTATGACCATGATGTTTCGCACGAATGTCACAGTCGTGAAAGCCCGGAGCGTCGAGCGTCTCAACCCCAGATTCACCGTGGCTAGAGTTATCAGTTATCACATTCAGACAATCGTGATATCCTCTCGCGGGCATGATGATTTCCATCAACGCGGGCCTTCCCACAAACAGACGCTCTCATTGGAAAGGCCCCGAAATAGACATCTTTATCGATTATCAGATGACGAGCCATCTCCGGCATCGCATGCCTCGTTTCGGATGAGCTCACTGCAACACTGTCGCTAGTCCGTCGTTTCAGAATCGTGGTTGTCGCTATCCTCGTTCAGCCGCGTTCGACGTCATTTAGGATGGAGTAACGATAGAAATAATGGCAGCTCTCCCCTATCGGACACATGCGCACGTCGCGTCCTTTGTAATCGCAGTTGTGACGGGATACGTCATGGTACACCTAGTGAAACGAACTCGAGTCTACTGTGGTGTAGGTAGAATGTATTTTATATACGCTGAGGTTCACGCACCTTTCGATCGTTATCTCTCTCTCCAGATAGTTCCTCGTCCAATGTGGACTTCCATTTGGTATGAATATATTCTCAGACACCCTCCGGTCCACCGCTTCCCAAGGGCTCTGCCCCTTTGCGGAGCCGTATGGGACCGATTCCCCGAACTCGCCGCCTGAAGCTCATGATACGGCGGGCATCCATTCCCTCCACGGTTCTCCGCTCATCGAGTTCTGATAGAAACGCCGTCTCGGAAGTTTCATATTCCAATTTCGTATGATAATTCCAACGAAAATGTATTAGTGGACATGGATCTTCCGTTGTTCTAGATTCTAATGGGCGCGGCGCAAACCTAGGCCTGAGACGTCGCGTCGGTTGCCGACTTCTCGCGACGGCGAGGAGTTTCCTCGCTCTAGGAGGGTGGGTGGTTCGCTCAAATATCTGATTAGCCCAGCACGCAAGACCCCACCTTCAGGAGCTCGCATCCGAAGGAACGACAGAGGAACTCCGGGAATAATCCTCGTCGAGGATCTACATCCGCTGTACGCTTGTGACACCTTGATCGATGGTTCCCCGGAGCGCCACACTTCGCAGGCGTGGCCCTCTTACGTACGAAATTAGGTAACTCATCAACAGCAAGAATTCGAACCATGAGAGCGCATCGGGAATCGGGCATCCGAAAAGCGAGTTCCTGGGAGATCTTGCATGCTGTTGGCCGAGACGCTGCTCTCTGTGGAATTTCCAGGGGACAGAGATCGGAGTTCTCCGCTAAGACATCGGGAAATCAGGAATCCATGACGGACAGACCTCTTCAATAGCAGCCTCGATGCGGGCGTCTCAAGGTACCCGATTATAATTCTTGCAGGTGCTCCACCTGAACAGAGCAGGCCGATCCCTGACGGGGGGTCGGGCGTGGAAGTGGAAGCGGCGAACGCGCGAACAATGCGGCGGACAGCCCTGCCTTAATTACAACGGGCGTCACTTCCGTGGAAAATCGCTAGAAACACTCGAAAGCGATCCGCGTCCATGACGGTCGGACGCTGCCGCCGCTTGATTCCCTCCAGCTGCCAGCGCAGATGGGTTACTTTAATCACGGAAATAGTTTCGTCGAGCAGTGTCGTTTCGCCACAAAAGCTTTCATTAGTCCCTAGGCCAGGCTGGTGGAGCGGGACGCAAGGCCGATTGCGGAGTAGAACCTCGCCGGTAGATAGATTTGGAGACGTGTTAGTAGATAAGACGCTAATCCAGGATCGTCCGGATGGCCTTCAAATGGCTCTTTCCGGGCTTCAGCGAAACGGCTGAGGTCAAACAACGCTCAGACAGCTCCGATGGGATAACGGCTGATTGGATCTCTCCGTTCGTTCCTTTGGGAGTCTCGGGCACACGAGGGAACAACCAGGGAAACTATCGACTCAATGGGCCTCCGATTCTTCGGTGCGTGCAGCTCTCGGTCCCTATATCCAACGCAGTGCATCGGACTCAAAGAAACACGGGACGTTGAGCGTGCTTATATACGTCGTAATTTACGGAAAGTTCCTCGCTTGTCATTGACAGGCGCCTCTCTGGGAAGTGATCGAATCCTGTGAGCGTTATCGAGACCACCAATCCGTGTGCATCAATCAATTCATGGACGTCGATCTGGCTTTGAGGCGACATTCATCTCTCGCGGTGATCCTTATTTTGACACATTTTTCGCTGGCTAGGAGCGCGTTCCGATCGGGTGGACAGCGCGGCCGTGAAAACCAAACGTTGACGGAGATGCTGGTTCGAGACTATCTTTGGGTCCGCGAATTTCCAGGGTTGGAGTTAGATCCGTGCTGACGGCAATGTATGGGATCAGCACAAGGTGGATGCTTCAGTCCGGAACGACTGGTATCCGACCCCGCTCACTAGCCGTGGACCAGGCGCGTACAAACGATTTCTTTTTGGAGGGGACCTACTGAAATCTTGCGAGGAAGAAAAGGCTCCAAAATGATGACGCGCCCCCTAAAAAGCACTGTACGCTACCGCCAGTATCTCGGAAGCATCTACCGAATATTGTAATGAAACGAATCGGGCTAGTTTCGCTCGAAATACTTTTTCAGAGACTCGTGTCCAGAATCGAGCATGTCGCGCCCATAAGCCTTTTCTCTGAAAATACTGCGCAATCAACACAAGCCGAAGCGTGCAACCCAAGATGTTCTTTGTCGCGAGGAAAGGCTTGTTCCGGTGCTCAGGAGAGCGACGCGCTCATCCGAACGTGGGCGGCTTGGTCGTGCGGTTTCGTTCATCGTAATAGAATTTTGCACAAGGCACTTTCTCGCACCCTGTTTTAGGTGTAGGGCACTCGCGGAATAGACTGCTGACACCGACAATTCACTCGCATTTTTGATCGCTGGGTTCCCGTGAATATATCGCTGCCCCTCAGGAGAAAGCCACGGTCTGAATCACGGTCCCGTGAGATGGAATGCGGTAGCACCCAGTGAGAGCGGTCCCGAGCGGGCGAGAAAGAGCGAGAAATAAAAATCACTCAGTTAACTGCGAAACGAGAGCCATTATTATTTTGCAGGCTGCGTGACGAATCCATAGAAGTAGTCTCTGATCCATGACGGTACGAGGAGATATGGATAGACGCAGCCTCCCTAATGACTACTATATGGAACATCGCACACATTGTTGTGACGGTTGACCTCTTTGCGGGGGTAGCGGAGGCTGCCACGATATTGGCAGCAGGCTCCGGTGGCACGCCGTTCCCAGGCTCGTTTTCGCTTCCGTGCGGATTTTCACGGTTGGACGCAGGAGAAAGATATCAGCAGCTCGGTTCAATTCAATGTCCTTGAGCGCTGTCGACATGCTGTCACTATATGCACAGCTAATTGCGAGATTGACAAGACTATCTGGAGCAGCGAATTACTCCGAAATATCTGGTGCATCCAACGCCGGAACCCTCGACATCTATCCTAGAATAGAAATAAGCACCACTACGAGGCTCGGGTTGGTGCCTGTGATCGGGAGACAAGATCTCCGAAGGGAGTGAAGCCGGATTCCGTCGGAGTCGGATGCAGAACCTAGTCTCATTTCTCAACATCTCTCATGCATTCGATGACTCTCCCGTCGGCTTGCGAGAGAATGAGTGGGTTTCGGCGATCGCGCCCGTCTTAGGGAGAAAGCGGAGTCCAGTGAAATCGAGGAATCTGGTCGAGTAACGAAATCTGCGAGAAAGTGCGCATGATATCTGCGCGGTTCTCTGTCTGCATGGCCTAGTGGATTAAATTTTGCCATCGATTCCCATTAAAGGATTTCATATGGAACAAATCCATCCCTAATCCTTTTCGGTCGTATCGGACTCGAGAATGAGGAAGCTGCAAACATAGTATATGAGAGTACAGTTTTTCTCACTACGAACGCGAGTTTTCGGACTTTCACGGAGTCCGAGCTCACCTCAAGCGTCTCTCCTCTCGCGTTCAGGGAGGGTGAGCTCTTCACTCGAGATTATACCTCCGGTTATGTGAAATCCACTTGATGCTTAGCAAAGGAGCCCCTCCTAGAGAGGAGTTCGCTCCCCCGCCGTCGTATGATTCGTACATCCGGTCTCCCCGAGGTTCAAGAGCTGGTTCGGGAGCTGGATGGTTGGACGAACGAGTTTGACCGAGTTTGCGTAGTCACTCCGTTAGAGGGGGCCGTTGTTTCTGCGACAAAGGCGTTTTATGGAGGTCACAAGCGAGGCGGCAGTATTAGCTGGCTCGTTCGCCTGTCGGCTCGCCTTCTGCTTCGACACGTGTTCTGTGCTGTTATCTACACGCCGTGTTTCTCTCGTTTCCTCTAATCGAGTTTATTGAGCTTTCGAGCCTGAGTGCAAAGTTTATCCTGTGCTGACAAGCAAACTGTGTGAGAGATCGATGTATCGAGTGAACGATTAACAATAGATAGGAACATTATACGGCCGGTCGAATCATTTTCAAACGACTCGAAATTCTGGGGAATGGGGGGTAAGGGATGTGATTCATCAAAAGTAAATTCTATCCTCGCCCGATGGAACTAGATATCACTCAGCGGCGTTGCTCAGAATCGGGAGGAATTGCGGATGGAAAATGATTGACGAGGAGAGCTGGGAAGCCCGAAACCTTAAGCTTCGACAAGGCTCGCGACAAGTTTCATCTCTGTGAGATTCGCCCGCCACGAGTTGTGAGGAGTTTTCAGGTTCGGAAGCACTATAGATACATACCAGGAAGGAGGCCGGACGCAGCAGAAAAGGCTCGGTAGGAGTGGGGGGGCTGCGACTTTCGAATTACGTGTAGAGGAGAATCTTCGGGTCTTTGGTGAGAGGCCGATGACTTCCGAATTGTTTTTCCGAGCTTGGATGTGCTCTACGGAAGCATTGCTCGCAAAGATATCGCAAGCAGTCAGTGTGAGGGCAGAATAGATTCCCGAGCCTCGGCCGTGGTTGCGATGGGGGACACTCGTCGCAAGGAACGTCGTCTACCACGTACGGTTTCATTTCCAAGATTTTCTTCTTCTCCTGAATCGAACAGTCGGAAATCAATTCTATTTAAACGATACCTCAGCATTTTCGTCTACTGTGATATCGCTTCAGCGGATCCGCGGACGTATCCGGAGAGCTGACAGAACCGTGTATGGGAGAGGAGTGTTTCGACCCCGAGAACGCAGCAAAAATTCCTCCATCCACGTGTGAAACTGATCGACTCCTCGGCAGTTTCATTATTTCACCTCCCGATTCTCCCGAGATGCCTGCGGGAACGTTCCGAGAACTCACCATTCCTCGATGGTCTAGGTAAAGGATGCTGAGGAATCGCGCCCTCAGTGCTGAGAGGTAGCTTTCCCGGGTGAAGAATGTCGCTCGGGCCGCTCCCTTAGGGAAGCAGTATTCCTTGTCGACATCCAGTCCCACGTAACGAACTCCAGGAAATGAGGCATTTATCATGAACGCCAGCTCACCTGTGAGCGTAACGGGCAACCTATATTTCAGGGTTGAACAAAGCTGCAGCGTTGCCCTGGTTGCACAACCCCTGCTTCACCAAACGAGCTCGTGTACTGCAACCCGGTCGCTTCTTCGACCAAGATGCTTCCCTATCGATATTTCTCTCCTGTTCTGGGTGTGCGTCTCGATCACGGAGATGGGAAAAATGAAGGTGGTTTCTGTGGTGAGATGTCAAGGAGAGAAACTGCAACTTACTGGCTTTGAGGTGGCGCGGTACGCCACCGACAAAGATGGTTTGTCGGTGCAGAAGTTCCGACGGCTGGTCGAAGAAGAACCAGCGATTTACCAGATACCAGGGCCGAACTTGAATTCTCCGAAGTTTGAAGGGAATGAGGGAGGAGCCTTCGGGGTGAAACGGAACTTCGATGTGGAAAATTTCTTGATTCCTCAAGCAGTTGTTCAAGAGAACGTGAACCGAAATCTCTTCCTAGGGTGGAATAGACCTCTTGAAAACATTCGATCTTACAGGAGAGCGAATAATCTCGCCATGTGTGGCCTACCGCCGAATGCAGACGGCACCCACCTTGAATAGAAGGAACGCGTATCCTTTGATCTTCGACCCCGGTCCGAAATGTCGTTTGTCTGGCCAGGTGACCGAAACACATCCGAACCGAGAGAAAAAGATGAGCAGATCGATCTCCGTCGACACCGAAATCGGAAGTCCTCCGACGAACACCTTGCGTGAAAGTGCCATGAACGAATAATATTGTGGAGATCAGGGCACAAAAATCGCCGATCGATGAGAGGATTCTGCCAAGAGATTCGACGAATACGGTCGAGAGCGAACGGACCAGATGCTACGCGCCGTAACCGTCCACTAATCTGGAGCGGCAGGCCAACGGCTGCCTCCCTCGCGATCGAAGGCGGACGAAGTTCCGATTTTTGAGAGGCAGCCTCTCCGCAGAGTCTCGCCGTGGAATGTTGTGAGTTCGAGAATTCCGGGAATTATCACGATAAGTGTTCTCTAGACGCGATGGACTCAGTCCTTCGCTTCAGCGTGCAGAATTGTCCCAGTGTGTTCGGAGCAGCCGTGCGAAGGCTTCTCTGAGGTTCCGTCTCCATTCCCCCGCTCCGTTTTCAGAGGGCTGGCTGTGCTGTCGGAATCGGGAGATCGCTCCTGCACATCATAGCTCATGCACTCGTCCTGATTGCAGGCGATATCCTACGATTCCCTTTTCTTCCGAAAAGATTCTTCAGAGCCTCTCATGTTTCTCGTACAGCCAAGGTTACGCAGCAGACCGCAACCTTCCGTGCGCCGCGTCGCGCCATCAAAGGTCAAAAGGACGCCATTCCCTGCGAAACTGGCGGAGCTCGCTCATGATTGCTCAGAAGCATCATTCTGTCCTCCCATTTCTGCGGAAATTATAGCGAACGGTTTCGTTCATTCGGCTTGAGCTCTCCGAGAAGGTTGAATAATTCCACAACAAAACGGTCTCATCAATTCGAGACGCTTCATTTTCCATGGCTCACCTAAGCCCTCGCCCCGATGGCACCATCGAGTCTCACGCTGCGTCCGGGAGCAGGTTCCGCTGATTTGATGAGCGAAGTCCGCTCAGAACCCACGAGGAATGCCATTCCTCGAATGAGTTTCGACGCTGTCCGTCCGTCGGGAGGGAGATCGGCTTCATCGGGAAAACCCGGCTGGGAAGTTGGACCAGTCGAATTCCAGAAGCTCATGTCGGGCAGAGGTGGCGAGGCGAGCTCCGCTACGGATCCTGGCACCACAGGCAGAGCGGCATAGCCCGAGGCCAAGGGCACAATCTGATGGCAATGGACGATGACGAGTTTATCGGTGTAGGTTCGTGGGGACCAAGCCGCTCTGAGGCTTGAACACTTGGAATCGTCCCCCAGGATCTGCTGATGAGTTTTTCCGGCGGCGCTTCTCGACTGAAGCTCAGGAAGCGACGCGGGAAGGAGGATGTCGAGGCCTGAAGTACGCCTTCCTCTTTATGGAAATTTCGTTGCTCGAAAATACTCGAACAAAGGTCCCGATGAAGCCAGTGATCACTTTGAAGCATTCCGACTTTACTATCCCTCTGTCATTAGTTTTGTAAGTTTTCATAGAGTAGGTCTCGGGTCACCCGAAAAAAAATCGAATCAGACAAGCGTAGACGCTGGCCATTCGCATCGGCGAAGCAATGACAGATTCATGACAAATCGGGACGACCTCCCCCCCTCTCCCCCATCGCTGCCGGAATTAAGAGTTTAGGCTTGACGGCGGCTCGGATCTGACCGGGCCGATTGATGATGAATGTACGAACGATGACATCCCTTTCCTCAAATATTCATGCGGCCTATTCATAAGCGCATCAGGGGGAGCTGGGAGAGACTGAAGTCTCGGACAGCTCGGGGGGAAAAAAAGCTTCCCCGCATTTTCGATGGTGAAGATTGAGCGATTGACTCAATACCGGGGCCGAACTTGAATTCCTCGTTTGATGAGCCCAAGTTCCCGATTCTCGAGAATCGGTTCCAATGTCCAGCCCATTGGGAATGAGCGACCCCGATCGCTGATGGAACGTGCGTACCCGCTCATCCTGTCTCTTTCGTCACTAAGATAGACGAGTTCCGTGAGGGTCCAAGCTAGCAACAATCGGACTTTCGCATGCTCCGCGGAGGTATGTATCCGCATCAGGGAAAATACGCGTAGGACGGGAAGGCATTAGGCAAGACGTGAATGGAGCGGACTGAGAAGGAGTGGTAGAGCAATACGGGAGAGAAGGAGAGACTCGATGGACGCGACTTGCGCCGAAGGGAAAAACATGCTAACAAAGCTGGACCAGAGTCCCCGTCCTGCATTCGGACAGGGTCTTTCTGGCGGACTCGCTGGCGGCTAGCTCACAGAACTCTCCTCCAGGGCTTCGTGGGAAATGGAGCTGATTAGAAGCAGCGACTATTTCTTCTCACCCGCCGACTTGGCTCGACTCGGGATAGGACCTCCCTTGTCTTCTGAGTCTCTCAGTCGAGCTCGAACAATCGTGGACTCCCGCCCCAGGGAGTATATTCAAAGACGAAGCCCCAGATCCGGGCACGGTGAGTTGGTCGTCTATGCTTCTCGTTTCATTATGATCGTCGAAGCAGAAAGTTTTGCTGTAACTCGTGCGCGATGATATTATGAAACACGGCAATCATTCAAGGGATTCGACCTTGAGCGGAGCGAAGTTTCCAGAGGCCTCTTTGGCTTCAAGCGGAAAATACAAAAGTGAATTTTTTGGAATGCCTCGGCTTCCACGACGCGCGACGCACACGATTCGGTTCTTTTCTATAAGTCAGTGAGCCGGTCCGTTGAGCTCTGAGGAGCAATGCGCTCTAGACGGGAGTTAAGCTCTGGTCGAGCGGCGATCGTCCGGAACACCAGAGCAGGAACCTACTGCGTTCCGATGTATTTTTCCTCTGTCCATGAGAGCTTTATGCTGAAGCTTTTGGGGCGAGAGTTCGAGCGATGAACCCGGGCGCATCCCCTAAAATGGCCGAGGGAGCGATCGAATTCGGGATCCACATGATCATGCGGATAACGATGCATAGTACAGCTACCGTATTTCTCAAAATAAAAGGCATCCCCCAAATATAAGTGACTCGCAAGGATTACTATAATAGAATACACCCCCCAAAAGAAGACACCCGCGAATAGGAGACACCCCCCTAACAAAAGACACCCCTTAATAGAAGACACCCCCAAACAGAAGACACCCTCCACAATAGAAGACACCCCGAAAATGCAGGACAGTCAGTGTCTTCTATTTGGGGGGTCTTCTATTATAGTATTTTTGACAAGGTCCTGTATCAAGGGGATGCCTACTATTGGGGGGTGTCTTCTATTATAGTACTTCCGACAGTGTCTTGTATTTGGAGGGCGCCTTTTATTTGGAGATATACGGTATTGAGTGTTGATCGACTCTCTCTGCTTGGACGACGCGGCCCGAAAGAACGCGGCTCAGCGGTAGCAGCCGTGAAATCTTCGGCTGAAATTTTCTGCAAGCGGGCTATACTGCTCCGCGCTGAGTGAAACTTGTTCCAGAATTTTTTCCCCGGAGGCAATCCTGTGGAATCTGTAGACTCGAGTAGTGTCACGTATCGTTCGAGCAGTCAACAAGCGGGAACTTGAGGATGACAGCGTGCCATGGAACAAAGTTGCAAGAGACGGTCCCGCCTGTATGCATAGTCTCCCAGCCATTTCCGGGAACAGTCAATCGCCAGAAGTCTCGAGAATGTTGGAGAGCCGTAGAGCTCGCGCTTCAGGCACTACATCGCCCGATCCGACAAGGGTTCGCAAAACGCCCCCGCATCCTATCCCGCTTGCCCCCGCCCCCCGCTCGAGAGCCTGGGGAAGCGTAGAAGAACTCGGTGTTTCGTACCGAAAACGAGAATGCGCCGCTCGATAGCTGCGGGGGTGACGATTCCCGCAGAGGGAAGTATCCTCACATTCAATAATGCCAGCTCCAGCGGATCACCGCGTCGACGACTGAGCAATAGACTGTGTGCCTACGCCTGTGGTACACAACGCATATGCTTTGGATTTGGGAGTTGGGGAAGGGTGAGGCTCTTCCTCATGTCCCATACCGATCGAGGAAAAGTCCTCCTGAGACCGTACAGAGCCGAGCGGATTTGCATCGCTCAGGCCCTCGGGCAACCCGGTTACGACCGCCTTCGAGCCGCTCGCGGTAGACCTTGGCCAATTGCGGGAGTGCCGTGTCACCGTCCGCCCGCATCTCGAGACAGACGCGACGAGCTGAAACTCTCGTCGTAGCCGATCCACTTGCAATCTGCTCCAACAAGAAGACCGTCCGAGGGTCGACTTGTTCTAAATCGACTCGAGTGTCTGTTCCGAAATGCTTCCGTTCGGAGTTCCCCGATCGTCTTCGTCATCGTAACCGCCGATGTTCCGCAGTTGATCCTCGGATGCTTTCGCAATGCCGCTGGGGCGGCGGATCACGAACTGAGCGGGTTTGTTGCAGTGTTTGGTAGAGGACGACGATTCGCTTGGGCTACGTATAGACAAACAGCAGATGTAGTGAATTGTTCCAAGGTCACTGCGTTGACGTCGAGCGAATGTAATTAACGCTCAACCATCGAGTCGAGAGCGCCTTCCTCGTCTTCCCGTCGTCGATTCACTTGGGACGAAGTCGTCGTCAGCAAACTAGGGACCCAACGGATGCATCCAACAGTCGGAGAGCAACCGAAACAAACGCAGATCAATGCCAACGGCTGGGAGTGTTCCCGGGAGAGTGTCGCTGAGGGTACGATTGAAAACGGGCAAATCAACTTTGTTGCTCGGCCTTGAACTTTGGTCGCTTCTGATGACTCGAGACAAAGTCCTCGATTTTACTCGCTCAATTTATTTAGTCATTCCTCAAAATCAGTCTCTTAGATGAAACTTGTCGCAGATCAAGGGCTCTTCCACTGTCGACGGTGCCTAGCCTGGAGAGACGACGCATTTGACGCAGCCGATACCGGCGGTGCGTCGCGCGGCAAGGCGAATGTTCGAGCATATATGCAAACAGTCAGGGAAAGGCAGCAGAAAGGTGATAAGTGATAAGCAGATGCTCTCAGCCGTCACTCGAGAACATATGGTGGAGACCAAGGGATGAATAGTTCGAGGACGAATTGAGCAGCGACTCTCGGTGTCTTTCATTTGCCCAACAACTGGCTCGGAAAAACCACCGAATCATTCGGTTCGTGAATTCAATGATTCGTAATACGCAATAAGCGCAAGATCGAGGCGAAACATTCACCGTAGGCTCCCTCTTCTCGAGCGGAAAATGTCGAGCAGGTTCGAGGTGCGGAGGGCAGGAATGAGGGAAGGGATCATTCTTCTTCAGACTCAGGAGGTTGCGGAACGGATACGTCGAAAAGCGTTCTCAAGCCCTTTTTGCGGCAGAGGGCGCCGAAAACTCAGAGGCGAGCAGCACTAGGCAAGGAGCATGCGCAGAATTTATCGATCTTCTGGCGCGTTCGCCTCATAGGCCGACCCTAGCCGCGTTGGGGCCGCAGCTCACCTAATCGAATGGTCTCGTTCGCAGCGAACATCGATGAGTACAGTTGATGAGTCCAGGAAGTAGCGAGGGTGAGGGAGCGATCAGCTTAATTCGGAGTTTCACGGAACCGCGGATTTTGTTTCCAAATGTGACGAGATACAACCTCAGCGATTAAAGATTTTTTTCCGGTAGCCTGCAACGCTCTTTCAACCCCACCGTAGAGCAGCACATCACGTGATTCTCAGAGAATAAGCGTCTCGTTCGCCGGTATCGCGCCGAGAATTCTCACTTCACCTGCCGACGACTGAAGCAACGGTAGTCCTTGGTCACTGATGCCCGTTGAGATTTTAGAGTTACCTCATCATATGCCTATAGAAGAGACTTGTCAATAATTCTTGATATGGGATCGCGCAGTTCCGTCATCGTCGATCCTCCCCCTGAGAAGGAAATCCATTATTTTTACAAGCCCTACAAGAATTTGCGGAACGATACGTCATACATCCCAAAAGGAACATTGCTGCTGCCTGTTTGTCGAGTCCTTGAGGTTTCCACAGCAAAATCTTTCTCGTCAAACCGCTCGCGCAATTTGCTGTAGAGACTATTCGCACCCGGAATCGGAAGCGCAATCTTGCATCGCTCGATCCTAATTGACTCAGACCCCAGAGCGTTGTGCCTACGAAAAGAAATCAGACTCATCATTAAAGGTTCAACATTGTGAAATTGAGCTAGGAACCAAGCATCAACAAGCCGGACCGCCCGACTTTAGCGGGTCCAATGATATCTTCCGAATCTCCGATCGAGGGCGAGAGAACCTAGTATTACCAAGTTAAGTCCGAAATTCGAGCTTCGGTATTAGATGGATGAGCTTGGAGCTAACCATCAGAAAAACTCGGCGTCGGAACCGCTGAGATCGTTGTGCGATTTCATAGCTCTACCCTCGTCATCATCGGCCGGCCGTCATCGATCCCGATGGATGACTTTAAGCACTGGAAGGGAGAAGGACTACACAGCGGCGTAGCTTTCTCTTGCGAAAATCTGATCTTTTCACCTCATCTCACCGCAAACCTGTTCCTTGAAAAATGGCGCGTGAGCGAACGAGCGAAGAGCTCTTAACCTCTCATTAGCCCTCTTCGGCCCCTGTTTCATGGCGAGCCCGTCTCGTCTGAACCACCTCGTTTCCAGAGAACCCAGCGTGTATTTTTTTCTCGCTCATTCCACGGCTGCGGCGGAAGAGGGGACGTGCCCGGGTGCTATCGCATCCCCGTGTTACCCGACTCATACCTATGACACGATTTCTCAATTGAAGACCCTCTTTCTCCAACATTGATCATTAGCCTCGCAAGTTAAGCCCAGGACCTCCCCAGCGATTCTGGTGTCAACATGGCTCGCGACTGTCCGCGTCACGCGTGCGAACCACACGACCACCACGCGGGGCCTTCGAATGGCCTACGTTTGCGATTCCTGATCGTGTGGACAGAGATCGCTGTCAGATTCTATTGGCAAGAGACCGGAGTTTTATCTCTCTCCCTCCCCGAACCGCGGCTGACGTATTGTTGTGAAATTTGGCGCCCACATGGGAGAGACCTCTAATTAATCACTTCACTCGGTCGACGATCGCTTCAGAAGCAGAGTAGCCAGTCGCTGCCGTGTCGCCAGGGAATCAATAAATTCAAATCCCATCCCATTAATGTGCATCACTTCCACGACGAGTCTACGAACGAGCCATCCTCAAGCGGTCTCATCGGCATCTATCACAAAGCTCGCGTTTAGAACACACGCCGAGCCGAAGGAGCATTGCGCCGGTCGACATCGCTTCGAAAGTCACAGTAAATGGGTCATTCGCTCTGCCTACTTCTCGTGTCTTCCGGGGAACCCGTTTCCCCGATATATCTTCCCTTGTACGGAGAACACACCCGTGTTTGCAACGCAATTCGAGGAGACTTGATACTCATGGTAAAGAATCTCACGATCAGTCGGTGAATCGAAGACGGGAGCAAGAAACAATGAGCAGAGAGAGGAACACCGAAGGAGGTTCTCGAAGGGCTGTACGACTCGACTCAACGATGCGGACCCTGAGGAAGCGTGACGGAGTTCTCGGCGAGGCCCAAGGAGAAACTCACAGATTCCAGGGCCTTCATGGAATTCCTGGAGTAAGTCGGAATCGAAGACTCGATATGGGAAGCTTTCCATCTGCTTCAGACGATGAGTCGCTTTTCCTGCCCCGCGGGCTAAGAAGGGTCTGGCATTGAGTCGCAAGAGGAGCAGCGAACTTTCACGTCGTGGCGGGAAGCCCTAGTCGCGTCGTCGGCGACGCCGACGCTACTCCTTGAGGTTTTCGCTCAGAGCCTGCGCGAATGTCCGATCAGCTCGTTCATGGGGACGTAGGAGGAGCATATGAAACGAGAAGGAAGCACGGTCGAATAAAACGAGAGCGCTCCGTCGAGGAGAAAATAACGCTGAAGCGAGAGGCCGAGCAGGAAGTAAACATACACTATAGTTGGAAGTGTGATTCCTCGTCTGAACGTCTTCCTTGTCGCATTCGACCAGAAGTGGCAAGAGTGTCTTTTCTTCTCTTTTTTGTTGTCTGTGTTGCGAGGGAGGCGGAATAAGAACGAGAAAACGCAAAATAGAGGTACGACACTACCTGATGTGAAGTCCTTCATTCAGAACGCGCCCGGTGAAAAAGCCGAGAAAGGAGCTCGCCATGGTCGGAAAGAGGTTGCGTTTAGCTCTCCCTCCTCGCGGGAATCAAATGAAGACTGAGCGCTGTCTGGAGAGAACGTTTCGACCCATTGTGACCGCCTACTCTTTCTCGTTCTATAGCCTACAGTTTCGTATGGCACGGGTATGGGTACTGTTTCGGCAGTCCCAACGGGGGTCGCCCTCGAAGAAAACTCACTGAACGTTGGCGAGAATGAACACAAGTCGATTTCTGAAGCAAACGAGAGCATTCACCGGATCGCGGGGCGAGCAACGAGCTATTGACAAACCGAGAGGTTCACGATGTAGTCCAGCGAGGTCCAGGAGTGTCAGTCAGGAACCTCGAGGCTGCGACACGCGTGTCTGCGGCCACTCATCTCATCATCAAGTGATTCACTTCATCGATCAAGAGCAAGGGACTGAAAAGTTCTGATCTCTACGACCCATGCCAAGGACATCTCGGAGGGAATCCAGACCGATTCGCGAAGTTTCGAGAAACCTAAGCGGCACCCTACGACCGACCGCAATGATTCCGATTCGAGAGAGCTATTAGTCACGAGCGCGGCTTGTTGCACTTGCTCCCGGCTGGCTGCTAGACCCGTGTTTGAATGCTCGTTGCAGACCCCTTGGAGAGAGTTTGCGCGGAGGAAGTTTTTTTATCGCTTCGTACTGAATGATCATCGCTCTTCTGCGAGATTTTAATGTTACGCTCATTCATCTTCATTGCACGAATTCCGTGTGGTGGCCAAGATGCGATGGCAAGCACTCGGAACGGTTCTCGCCTCGGAGGCTCTACCGCTAAGAATTGTACATATGAGCAGGCTTCAGAGAACGCAAAAGCGGACAGAAGAGGTCATTTCCCTCCTTGGGAGGGATCATCAGCTGCGAACGAGCTCAAAACCTCTCAGTCGGTCAGTATCTGATGGGATAGCTCTCAGCTCTGAAGACTTACTGACATGAGAGGCAGGGTTCCCTGGTGCTTTGAGTGAAAACTCGATAATTGGTCTCTTGTCCGTCGTTTCCGTCTGTTTCAGCTTCTCGGCGGTGCGAGCACCGAGAGGTTCGAGAACTCATATCATTGGGAATATCTCGATCTTCCCAAGATTTGTACCTCCCAAGCGTCTCCTGGAGCGCCGGTCCATCCATATCGCTGTGACGGATCGCCTAGATAGCACAGAAAGTCAACAGACAGGTACTCATTCTGTTTCGTGAATCGCAAGAACGCTCTCGCATAACAGTAATGAGGTTCGAAATGAGCGGTTTGACCATGACACGCATCGTGCTGAGAGGCGTAAAACAACGCATTAAAAGAGCGTTTTGGGATAAATACCAGGGGAGGTTTTACGGTCCGACCGCGTTGAAGTCTCGAATCCCAACGTTATTTTCGCCTCTCTTCCTCGATCACTCGCCGACTGACTGCGCAGCATGCGTACAGATGTAATCACGACCGACGATAGCAGTCATTCAAAATGCCTCTCATTATTGCCGCCGTATCAGAGACGAATTTTATACCCGAAGGTTTTTAGGCCGGTCGGCGGCTCTCATTATGTAGCATGAATAAAATTCCCGATCCAGTTCGGAAGTGAATCCTGTCGGCTTCCCTGGGAAATCGTGGCTCTCGAGCTGACCAGAGGGAGGTTCTCACATCCATCTCTCGCATCGCCGTAGAACATTTCCGGATAATGAGCCTTAAGGCTACGGCTGGAGAACAAATTATTCGGAGGAAAAAATTCTCTGCGGAGCGGGTAAAACATCCGTCTGGTCTGGACGAGGCAGCGCTCGTCCCTGAGAATATGGATCGTTAGAACGCTCAGGTTAGATGGTCATAGTCCTTTATTGTTGCACAAGCGGAATTAGCGAGAGGATGGAGAGGTCCAGGAACTTCAGTCAGAGCAGAGTGATGGACAATCGATATCAAGACAGCCCAGGACCGATCCAGTCAGCTAAGCGAACTGGTGGGTTGGCTCATAAGCATGAAAGGGAAGAAGCTCGGTCTGCGGGGACGTTATCATCACGGTGATGGTGGTCAGTGGTAAACAAAAACTGGGCTCACTGTCCCGTGTTGAACAAGATTGGCCTGTCCAACGACCCACGTTTCTCCCGGATTTTTCCTCGGTGGACCTTTTGCTTGGATTGGTCCGAGCTGATTCAGGCACGCGGGCAAGCGTCGGTGGTAACGTGACAGTCGGCCATACAGGCAAGTTCTTATCTCTCTCACATCGACTGAGCCGTCGACCGGCTTTCCGATGGAAGCCGTCCAGCTCAGATGAATACGTTGCTCGGCTATCCTGACGGATAAGGTTGTTTCGGATAGATAGATATGTATGTTAGTTCGTTCGGCCGATCGACCACCGACACGGCCTTCTCTCGCCTGCTGGTTTGTCCGACTGCGTGAGTATGCGGACTACGAGTCCGACAACGTCGCGCATGTTCCTTACTCGGTCGTGTCTCCGATGCTGTATGCCCGCTTTTGGCCCCAGAGTGGCTTGTGCTTTTACTTGCCTGAGTGTTCCCGAGACAGCCAGCACGTGACTCGCATAAGGAAGAACAGCTATTCGTATTAACACTTCCCGTTCGCATTCTCATAAGTCATTCATTCGCTGTTTCAGCTAGGAGAGCTACCACATTATTTATCGGTTGCATCATTGAGCCGGAAACGGAATATTGAGCTCGGTTTTCCAGAAACTACTCGTCGTGGTGCGATCGAAAGCACTCCGCTTTTTTCGTCTCGAAGCGAGCAGAACCCGATCCACGGGAGAAAATGGCTTGTTGCGTTCCAGCAGTACCATTTAGACTTCCACGAAGCTCCTCGAGGTGGAGGATTCGGGGGTCATTCGCGGGAGCTCCGAAATTCCGGAAACGTAGCTTCGAGGAAGAGCATCTGGGAAATTCTTCGAGCTCGAGGTGGAGCTTCCAGCGGCGCTTCCGTCGGGCGCAATCGCTGAACTTCTGCAGCTTCAGATCCGACGAATTCCTCTGGTTTCCGTCACGAGCATTCTGCTCTAGTCGAACCATATTCTGCGGAAATACTGCGTGGGAGTCTCCGTGTCAAGATTCTTCCGCATAGGGCCGACCATCGGTCTCTCACGATTGATCTCATCGATTGTGTCAAGGGCTCATTTCGCATCTCGGTTCGATATCTGCAAGATGTCAGCGGTATTTTCTCGCGTAGCATTTCTCGCAGGAAACTTCAGAAGGCGCTTTGTGGGAAAAGTTCTAACTTTTGAATGCTCTCAAGCAACGCATACACTCTGGGAAAGCCTTGGACGCACCGAATTCAAACACTTTCGAATGACTAGCAGAAAGTAAGCAGGCTTTATACAGCGTCGTAAGGTGCAGTAGAAGGTGGTTGCTTGCTTGTGAAGGATGGATTGGGGAAGCTGTCACTCTTCATCGGCCTTTCGTTCGAGCGCCAACATCCATTATGTATGAGATGAACTCGGAAGCACAAGCTGCTCCGTTGGTCGCTCGATCGGTCTCTCGGTGCGGGGATTTTGGCCGAGAGCCGTTCGAAAAACTCCCGGTCGGTCAGCGGGCGAGCGTCAACTGTGAAAAAGGCCGTGATGAACTTTTTACTAAAGTCGTTCTTCGGCTGCTGCCATCCCCAGCAAAGAAACTCTGTCACATAAAAACCGAGCTCCCTCTTCTAATGCTTTTTGAACTGCGAGTAGTCGTCGATCCTTCTTCCACTGAGTCTACCGCTGAGATCAATGATTCAACGGCCTCCATCTCAGGATCAAGTGGACAAAAAGCCACGACGACGTCTTCCCAGACTCTTACAGTCCTCTTTTCATTTACCAGAGAGCCCTATGTACGAATCGTGTCACCGAATCCCTCAGACCTGGACGTGACGATTTGAAAACAGTAGCAGCGATGAGATGGATTTCTAGAAGCATCCAGGAAAGCTTTTCGGAGGTTCCCAGAGCGACCGACCTCCCAGATTGCGGCAACGGTCGTCTTTGGAGCTCGAAGGGTCCGCGCTTCTCTCTCGCACGTGAGCGCGAGTTCGAACCATGCAGCTGAATTCGGGGAACAACACGACATTTCGAGACAAGCAGGTTCCCGCGATGTAGACAAAATTTCCAGTCATTCTGATCGTGATTTTCGATCCATGTCCAGTGGGTTGGTCGCGCCCGAAGAATAATAAATAATCCGTACTCTCGCCGCC
This sequence comes from Galendromus occidentalis, assembly GCF_000255335.2. Lineage (NCBI taxonomy): Eukaryota > Metazoa > Arthropoda > Arachnida > Mesostigmata > Phytoseiidae > Galendromus > Galendromus occidentalis. The sequence goes on along the minus strand of NW_003805485.1, from coordinate 398,104 downwards.
GTAGATGTCGTGACTGCGTTGGGCTGAAGTTTCCCGATGTGGGATGAGCGTGAAGGATTGTGCAGGGGTGGATCGAAGAATGATGCCCACCGCAACAAAGGCGCCAGTGGATCCCAGCGCCTGACAACCCCTGAGCGAGAAACAACCCCCTGATGGAGGCCCAGCTTCTATGAAGTCTCCGTGGAAATTCGTGAATTCGCTGATAGCTTACTCCTAGAGGGGGCGCAACAGGAACAAGGAAGACTTGTACGAAGATCTCTGTGCGGAGAAGTCCCCAAAATAGCCACAGAAATCCGAGACTTCGCCACGGAGAATAGCGAGTCTCCGGAACCTACCGCCATGGGTGCGCGAATCGGCCTGCTCCAAATGGCCTCTGCTAAGCAAGGAATGCGGGGCCTTCTCCGATTGTCGAAGCCCTGCATTCGGCTCCTACATCCACCACCGAAGGTTTCGCATTGTCGGGAGCGCGCGCTCCGGCCCCGCTCACCCCTTCACTCGGGCGCCGCGAAAAGGAGAAAAGCAGTGAGCAGATCAAGAAAGAGGATGGGGCGAGTGACGGAGGTGCCAAAGTCTTTTTGGCCTGAAGGAATCAACTGAGGAGGATCTCGGGTCGATTCGCAACAGCAAACCCGTCGATACGAGCGCGAGGTTTCAATCGTGATCCACGTGTCTCAACTATCTAGGATGAACTTTCGTCAGCTGAGCATGAACGTGCGTGTTGACACCGGGACAAATATCCGAGAATAATCGATTCCAGGGTCTGCTCTCAATGCAGTAGGGCTGCCGCATCGAGCACATTCTCGCCTCAGTGGCATTTCTCTTCGAAGTGAAATGCACACGGAAGGTCAGACCTGGATACCACTCGACCATCCCGTAGGCGTCGGTCTCACGTGAGTCTGGTTGTATGAAGTTTCAGGATTCCGCGAATGGGACTGAGTTCGCGTGACCGTGAACAGGCAAGTTCTTCTCTCATGCTGAGCCACGAGAATCAGCGGAAAGACACACATATCCCCCTATTAGACTCTCCATATTCACGACGATGAATGTATCCGACGTAATAATCGTTGGCATAGAATAATTCCACGCCTTGGTCACCTCTCGAAACTCAATTACGCGTTTACCTCAACGGAATAATAGCGATATTAGGGAAAAAGGAACTGCGCTCTCCTTTCCACAGCAGATCTCGGGGGATTTCCTCCTCCGAGGATTTCTTTTCTATTCGGGAGCTCTGAGTCGGAGATTTGAACGGGAAAAAGCGAAATGGGCGAGCGGTATTCCTACGAACAGGCGAAGACCTGATTCTGACGCCGTGAGGGAAACTATGGACGTAATCGTTTTTGCGTGAAGTCAGCGTCAGCATTCGACTTCACTACCGGAAGAACAAGCTGACAAAGACTCCCTCGCTGCCCCTGAGGAGCTTTTAATACAAAGCAGTTCTGATTAGAATGAGGATGGAATATTCGATTAGTCATCGAAGGCCCTGAGTAAGAACGCGAAAGCTAGTTTTATGGCTGTCAGACTCATAAGGCCCAGTCCATGGATTCATAGCTTCTAAATGCATGCAGCGGGATGAATCCGGAGTTCTCGATTGAGCTTGCGGAGAAACCATTCCCGGTCGGGGAGGATCGATCACGGCTCCGGCACTCCCTTTCGATTCTGAACCGGAATTTCCAGCTGAGACTTGCGGACAGAGCATTCCTGACTGGAGAGAAAGTGCTAGAATTGACCACCGTCATCTACGGTTCCTGTTTCGCTCGAAGGACTCGCTTATTATCGAGTTATTCATTCGTCATGGTGAGTTCCGCTTGCAATCGAAGAGGGGCAGGTCACGACGGCGACGCCGACGCTAGAATGGCCTATATAGAGGTCCCATCGACAAACAATCCCTGCAGCGATCCCGAAAACAAAAAGCGATGCTATGCATGTACGCAAATCGAAAGAGCATGCAGTTATACATTCGGGGCGTTTCGACCACTTCATTCAAACCAACGGTGCAGACTGGCGGGACTCCTGAAGCTCCCGCATGCGACATTCACTGCGGCTGGCTCTGTGACTCTCACGCAAAAAAGGTCCTCGCACAAGCGGAGCATGCAAATCCACTACGAGTTCCATTTTTAGGAGGAACTTGGCTCCAACGAAGGGTATGTAACTGGGAAAGGCTTCTCCCAGGTTGGGCTATGGGAACCCCAGCATTGAAAAGGGCGCAGAAAAAATCGGAGCCAGGGGGAAATGAAGCCCAGTAAGCACAGTGTGGGGGTGCGGAGTTGGGTTCGAACCCCTTCAGTCGAGGAGGGACAGTCGTCGGCCGGAACAGCGTTGTCGTATTTTTAGAGCGGCATTCCACGGTAGACACGCAATTGCGGCCGAGATGAGGTCGGAATTCTTATGAAGATCGCAAACAGTGCGAGGCTTCCCGACTCCGCTCTAGCGCGACTCGGATGTAGCGTTTTAATTTCGTTCCATCCATCCCTCGGTGAGGCAAATCGCGCCATGCATTTGGAGCTGTCACTAGATGTCTTCTCGCGCCGGCGCCGCGTCGCTGGAAGAGTCAGAGGAAATTCCCCGTGGAAGAGCGGGCCTACATCTTCCAGCTGCTGGAGACGTCCATCGTTCCTAGTGGGCAATACTGAACTCGGCTTCCCATGGCAGCAATTACCTCGGGCATCGATCGTTTTTCTCTACGCTACAGATTCATCAGACCATGTGAGCCAAGGGAACGGCAGTACTCATCCGTTAGCTTTCGCCAACGTCTGGCAGCTTCGATTCGCTCCGTTTCCAGATCATCGGTCTAATTATGACTTCCATCCATCCCGAGCTTTTCCCTTCGACGAACAGGCAGACGCGCTACTGCACTGAAACTGCTGATTAGATTATTATCAGTCAGGAGTAAGCCATAAATCTCATGAAGTGTGTGTTGTTCAAAGTGCAATATTGCCGCGCGCAGTTCAATGCTTGTTCCAGATAGAGCGCAATCGTCCGGAAGGAATGGCTTCCTTCGTTCGCGATGAACGCCATCCGCTCGGATCCCGCTCGGCGAGGACTGTTCCGACTTCCCGGGCAGAGTCCCGTAACAACAGACTGCTTCGGGTCTACACCGATCCCGGGTTCCGAGCTGTTAGCGGCGGGTATGTGTTCGAGAAGATTCCGAGAGGGGTTCCGCCTCTTTGGAATCGTTCCTTGATCTGGCTTCGGAGCAAAGAGAGAACTTGAGACTTCCGCAGCGTGTTTGATTGACAGCCAATAGCGACGATAAATGGCGGGACTTCTGGCAGATGAAAATCTAGAGCCCCGTCGAGTCGTTTGGAAGCAGAGGAGATGTCAATTTGAATTTCCGGGATATCCCAGACTCTCCAAATACATATACATTCCTTATCGAGAAGCAAGAATTCCCGAGATAGATACCCTCTCACTTTTCTCTCTCATTTAAGGACGGTCAACATAAACGAGAGAGCGAAGAGCTCCGGATCTGAAATCGGAGGAAAATTCGAAAGTATTGAAGATTCGCTGTCGAAGATTCCGCAGGCTCGGGAGTGAGCTGCAATCACGGACGATCGCGTTCACCTACTACGTACTGACTCACATCAAGCAGTCACAGCTTGGCTCCTCGGTCGTACTCTGACAATCTTGTCGTAAGCGTCGCGCGAGTTTGTCTCTGGCCGGCTGGATGTGCGAGTAATGGCCGGCTGCCAAGCCCAAATGGGGTTGAATTCGCAGTCATTATGACATCCACGTTGGAAGTCACCGCATAAAAACAAGATTATTACGCATATCTTCCATAGTACATTAGCACCCTGCTCATCTGCCGCTTTGCCTGCCGCTCGGCCTTGGTGGCTGAACTGCAAAACCGAGCAAACGATTCGGGGAGGAGAGCGGGACGGGGAGGAACGATGCAGGGACGGCGCTCTCATAAGTTGAATGAGTAGGTTACCAGACGAATTAAGGGGGGAGGCGAGACCGAGAGAACGACGGCCGGGAGAGGAGGGGGGACGGGGTAGCAGGGAGATAGAGGCCTCGATGACGGGCGGCCTCGTCCGCCTGCTGGGAACCTTCATGACGTGCGCCGCATGTTCCCGCATGCGGGATACGCTCTCAGTAAAAACGATTCGGGTGTCTTCATTACTTCTATCTTCTGTTTGCCGATGTGTGAGGATGTGCGCGTATGTCTGCAATGAAATGCTATGCACTCTGCGGGCGTCTGTTTTTTAAGAGTCGTTTTCCAGCCATTTGCTCCTCTCCGAAGCTCTCCTCGAGTGTTCAATCCCCCCTCGTCGTCTCTAATCGTTCTCTCTCTTATCAGCTCTCTCCCCATGGATTCGAGTGTTCTGAGACGGCGAGAAATTACGCGAAGTCGGAGCCTGGCTAGCGGGGACAACGCAAACATTCTGGTCCGGTGAGCTATCGGGCGGCAACATTCGTTCAATTCTAGGTCGTTCCAGTGGCCGGAATATGTCTCCTGCAAAGATTCGAAAAAGAGTCTCAGCTTGTGAGAGATCGAGCGTCTTGCTAATGCAAAACAAATCTTGATGACGAGGCGTTGTTGGATTCGCGGAGGGCAACGGAGTTGTGGTCGGCGTTCTCATGAGAGGACACTTCGGAAACCCTTCCCGGAGACCGGGATGATGGGGACGCAAGGAAGGACCTTGCTCAAGTTCCGCCGACACTTGCTCCATATTCTTGCTTCCAGCGCTACACGCTGTCATCAGAAGCGCGAAGTTGTCCTCAAGAATTCCTCTTAAATTGATTGCGTGACTTCGGAACGACTCTCACCCGAGGAGACGATGGATGTTCCTGGTGTCAGGCCTTCCCGGGTTAAATGCTAGTCTCCCGCAGGAATACGAGTCCTCAGCTCAGCTTTGAGAAGCTACAGTGAAACCGGAGTTATGGGACCACCGTAAAACCGTGGGACCACAGAAAGACCACGTAAGTCGTCGGAAGGGTCCCCCACCGAACCGATCGCTGAAGGGCCCTTAAAAGTGTATTCGACGCGTCATCGGGCCACCAGAGTTATCGGAAAGAATTTCGGCGGCATCGCGCGTGGTACAATTAAACAGAATTGACTGTACCTGCCTTTCCCTCTTCCTACTCGAGCCCGGAAATTATTCTCTTCAGGAATCATGTCCAGACTTCCCAGGTTTCGAGACGTCCCGGGTTTCGTGAGACTAATCGATTCACCAGAGGACGTCAGAATCGAAGTGCGTACCGTAGTATGCGAATATATCCGGTCCGCAGCCGAGTCCGCAATGAGTTCCTCGTTTCCGCAATGAGTTCCTTGTGAATGCTGACAGCTGGCTACTCGAACGCAACGAAGCGGAGCCGCGAGACGCTTATTATGCAACGTGCATGACGTGCTCGGCTCGGACGGAAAACTCCGAATATTTTGCGACACGAGTGTGCAACGTTCGAGAACACCTGACGAACCATCAAAGACTCGATCTCCGACGAGAAAAAATCGCTGTGGTGAGGAATGATTGGCGGTGCCCAGCACCCATATGATCTGCATTTTCCACGACTGGGCACTTTCTGATGGCTGGTGCGGCTTTTCTCGGATATCTAGACGAGAAAACAAAGTCTCCTGGGTCAGCCGCTTCTCACATATTCGATCGTTTATCTGGTGAGAGATCATGTTGGGGGGGTACTGAATAGGACAGAAAGTTCAAAGTCTAGGATCCGAGCTGTCAGAAAAAACTGCAACCGGGAGAACTGCCATCCTGAAAAGAGAAAATGCCGGGGAGAAGTCAGTTGTCTTCCCACGGTGAGGAATAGATGCACATCATGCCGACGCCATCTAAGCCTGTGCTCAGGCACACATCCGCCTAATTTGCCCATCCTCGAGCCGGCTCAGCCAATCATGCGGAGATCGAAAGCGGGCAGCTTACAGGTGGAGAAGGCAAAAAATCCGAATGATCCCTGCCAGCTCCGGCGTTTCAGAAATTCTTGGAGAGCTTTCCTCCTTGGAGACATCCGCAGCCTCGACATATCCAACTCACCGTAGAGTGTTTCCGAGCCTTGTTTGTCGAGATCGAGGAGAGATCTCCCCAGGACATGGTCCCTGGATTATTTCTATAAAATCGAGCTCCACCGCGATCTTGGTGTAAGGACTTCTGATGTTTCGAACCGGATACACTTCTCGGATCGATGCAGAAATAGTAAGACGGAACGTTGAGCACGTGGGTTCCATTTAGACTCTAGAATGTGATATCCAGTGACTAACAATCGGTTTCCGAGCAAATTGCATGATTTATCACCATTTATGTTCAATGGGGATCGTGATCAGAAATACCTATATCTCCCGAATTTGCCTACTTCTGGAATGTTAGCCACGAGCTCCCTTCAAGCTCGGAAGAACCCAGCTGAGCTCCGAATCATGGGCCCACAGCATCGTTATATGCAAAGGAGGTCGAACTCGTACGGAAATGGACAATAGGCACGGAAAGATTCGATGAAGGATTTATGCTCACGTGAGAACGCAACCGTTCCATCCCTGCCTCGGGCGTGTTCTTCCGAACGCGACCATTTTGAACTTGCACAACACTCTCACACGGGGGTGGGAGATATATTTCAAACTTCGCAGAGATATATTTCAAATTTCGCAGAAACAAATATTTGAGACGGACATTGGCTCTTCCTTCTTTGCGTCCCAGCCTCGCTTTCATCGTTCCAAACCCTCGAGGTTGGGTCTCTCCATCGAATCACATCAGTTGTACGACCGAAGCGAGCTCCGCAGTGACGCATGCCCCTCCTCGATGACACGGGACGGGACGCGCCGTAAGTTCGGCTGATGGGAATTGATTTCAAACCCCTTGAGACTGTGATATCCAATAAGGCCCCCAGATCCATTCTATAGATCGAGGTGAAACGAAGAATCGTCATCGGATTCGGCGTTGCGGTCGCTCAGAGACTTTTTTGCCCTTTATCCCGGCCCCCAGCAATGTCGGACGGTAAAATTTCAATCTCGCACCTGAAGGACACTCCGCGAAAGCGACAGCGGAAATGAAGCGATTCGGAAAGGCCTCACCGGGGAGACTCGTCTCTAATATATCAATACTCGGCGATAAGAGAACGACAGAGGAGCATATCATAACAAGCGGAAATACAGAACCCCGAATATAGATATACAAGAACTATTTTTTTCTTCGCTGAAGTCGGCTGCAGCGATCCGATATCTGACCCGACTGGAACCGGCAGGGTATTCCTTTCTGCTAAGCATTCCGTTGCGACAGGAGGTTGCGGCTGTGACCACAGGAGGCGTGAAGCGCGCCTTCCGCTTGCAAAGAGCAATTATTCGGAGATTAAACCTGCATTGGAACCATCTTTCACGTAAATTGATTCGTACCTAACGATATCATTAACCTAATTGCACCACAGACGTGGCTGAGGTGCTCCGGCTGCAGTAGCAGCCGCCACCTTGTTATCATCGCAGCCATGCCAGACGGAACCGCAATCGGCGTTCACCTCTCTCATGGCTCGAGTTTGTCTTCTTCGCCTGGGCTGGATCCGAACCCGGATTTCCAGTGGAGACATGAGCTCTTGTGTTTGCGATGGGGTGGGTCGAGAGATGCAACCTCCATGCCCGAGGTTTCGGAGGCCGGAATTTCGAGTATCGAACTTTCGGTGGGGAGGGGGTTCGGTGGGAAGAGTCCCGAATATTGTGAAGTCGGAACCTCGGTCCTGGACGAGCGGAAAGGGTCAGATGACGAGGGTCTCGAGAGATCGAGGGAATATCTGAAGTTATTCCCGCTGGTCACAAGACTGGCTTCGCGCTTGCTCTCGTGGCATAGACTGGCCGAATCGAGCCAGATGCGGCTCGGAAGCTCGGGGACATCAATCTCGTAGTCATTGGGTTAGTTGAACGATCCCACGAATACGAGACCGCGCTCTGCGGCCTGAGATGTGACAAACAATCCGGTGCTCACCGCTTTGGAAGGGATCCAAAAAAGCAAGCGGGGGACAATTTTGAATTCAGGCTTGAATGACGTAGCGTGTGCGAAAGAGAATCGTGCAAGCGAGCGCGTAAAGCGAAGCGAGTTACGTTCCGCTGGGCTGTGTTGCGGAGCAAAACTCAACTTAATACTTTTGCATCTCGATTTTTCTCCAGTGCTTCGCGGCCCCCAAAACTTTCCCGCCTTCATTTTGGAGAAGCGCGACTCTCGGCTGCCTCGAGGTCTTTTGATTTCAGAGAATTTCCTCGCAATGAAGTGCTTGATGCCCGAAATTCATTCCCCACTCTAACGCCCCCGTTCACGCCCACCAGGCGGGAGGATTTGAGCGCCGAGCGCTGTAAACCCACAACCTGACTGAAGGGTTTCAGGTCGCCCGAAAAGGTGACCGTCGGTGTCGTGGAAGAGGCGGATGCTCCGGGGTTAACTACTGAATCTCGTCGATTTCCACGAGGTACATCTGGACCAGGGAAGAGCGCTGTAGAGTGGGTGCGAATAATCTATTTCTAATAATTTCCCCTCCCGAGAGAAACTTCGCCAATCCCTGTTGCGAACTCGAAGTCGATGAGACCCTCACGATGCAAAGCGATCCGATTTGACCGAATTTCCTCGGGCAATTAGAATTACTACGAGATGGCTCTAATTCATGGGCCACAAATCAATCATGAGCATAAAAGGTCGCACGGTCGCTCAAAACAGCCACTAGCCGCCTCCGGAGGGTACGGTTCGACCCCTTCCGATTCAATTAGTGAATAAAATAAAGAGCGCGAGATCAGGAATCGGTCGTGACAAGTACCTTAATGGAATGCTGTGGGCTTGATTGCTCAGGACGAACTGATATGCTCCGGAGGTAACCTCCACAGGCGCCACCTCGGTCCTCCAAGCTCGAATTAGAGTCCCGGAATCAGTGTCATATTTCACCGTAGTGGGTTTCTTCAAAAAAAATGGAGGGCTGAATCAGGAATTGATAAGGTATCATTATTATTATCAAAAGACCATGAGCAGTCCGGTCGATAAACAAATACCACTTCGATGTTCTATTTAAATGTCACGACCTCTTCAGAATAGACGCGCCTAATGAGCCCGCGTATTCAGATATTAATTCGTGCGACCAGCTGATGGGTAATAATTCACAAATGGTATTGAATGTGTGCGATAAGCTCCCGCGGGGCAGAAACCCGGAGAGATTTCCCTGCTTCAAATAATTCGCGGTCACCGATCCCTGATCTTCGCATTCGGCATTAGATCCGATGGTTCGCGGAGGTTTCGGTCACTCAGCTCCGACTGCCGAATCCCTCAGGCTATCAGCGGCGCTTCCGCCGACGGCAGCACACCGCACCGTCTCCACCAATCCGACACTTCATTTTATACGTATCCGTCCATCACGTGGAGACGTAAGAACGACGTCGTCGTCAAATCGTTTACTCCCAATGAAGTAGATGGACCCTGGGGAAAAACGGGGAGTTGTGCAGTGATTCGGGTGATGAGGCCTCCGTTTATGTGCAATAGTCTTCTTCACACAGATTGCCGAGAACCGGTGCCCGGGTAGACCGAACGTACGAACAGATAGATGGACGTCGTTCACTCGGCGCACAATGGCACACACAACGTTCAGATGAACAACCTCATCGTCTTGCGACTCGTCGTCACGATTCGATTCGACTCCAACCGCATTTGTCCACCTCATTCCGCGAACGACAGTCCCGCGCTCCTTTCACACCAAGCGAGTCGCACCGTCGGAGCTCCGTTCCGATGAGCCACGCTCGGTGAGCGGACGAGGACTACTTCTGATCGAGACCCGGCGAGGACTAGAGCAAGTGGTCGTCCCGACCTTGGCAGACCTCGTCGGTATACTCCACTGGATTTCAACGACTCCGGTTGCTTGGAGGAGCGAGTCGGGCACAAGAGCTCCCGAGTTTCTTGTCCCCTGCCTGTTATGTTCCGATGAGCACGAAGAGTTCCGCCCCTTGGAACCTTCGGTAAGTGGAAACTTCCTCAAGGATCTCTGCCATAGAATGACTTATCTGTCCATAGAAAGTCTCTTGTGAGGCTTCTGAAGTCTAGAGGGCTGCGAGCGAAAGATTCAGAAGACCGGCTCCATTCTGCTGGAAGTACGTCCGGGAAGGAAGCTGTCGCGCTCAGCAACATCTGAGACAGCGAATACAGCTATAGGGGAATTCGGGTTCCCCCGCGCTCTCGTTCCCATCGGTAAAGCAAGATCATCGAGCTGCGTGCAGCTCGTTGGCCGAATACAATTAAAAATACGATCGATGGCATATGAACGCAGCTGAATGACTCACCTCTGCTCCAAGACGTGGCAGGGGCACGCAAATTGTTTCTGAGATCTTGTTATGGAATATCTGACTCTTAACGGGGAATTGATCCGATAGAGCTGATCTATAAATGTTCATGGAATGAATCGCAGCCTTGTCCGACACCATTTTTGAAAACTCGATTTTCTGCGACGATCCCCACATCAATCATTCTTCATAGATGGAACCCGATCGATTGGTTTACCAACTTGATTAATTAGGGAGCGATTCACTGAGATGTGAACATGGATGTTCCTGAACTCCTTAACGGACTAGCGGTCTCGGAACCACAGCCCCTTCCCCCTATGAAGTGTCGGAACCGATCACAGCCGTCGCCTTGCCTCGCTGCACATACAAGTAGAGTCTCTACCGGCGCAATGCTCCCGCGCTCATACCAGCCGTTACTTCAATCATGAGCTCTGATTTTTCCGGGATGAGCTGCTCCGTAGGCGGCCCCAGTCCCCAGAGCCCTGATGTCTCGGAAGCCAACGGGGAGAAAACGTGTTGCCTCTGGATATCGCCGAAGTTTCGCAGCTTTCTTCGCTCAGCCTGAGCAGCCGCAAAATGCGGCTGTATGGCGCCGTGACCAACATTAGAGGGGCTTAGACTGTCAGTCACAGTTCCGTCTGAGACGAGCGATCCGCCTTTCCGATCGATTCTCCAGGTTGAGAGAAAGTTCCTTGATCATGCCCAGCTCACAAGTCTCAGAGCGTCACCGGAAGCTCCCACAGCGTTCTGTTCCCATTTTCTGGAACGAGACTTCCTCGGCGGCCGATGGCGCTCTGATTGGCTCCCGGATCGAGGGGATGAATCTGGATGCCAATTTTTAATTTCGGCCGATTTCGTTGCTTCGTCTCGACTTAACCGAATACAGAAACACGCCCTCTCAAAGAACGCGTGTTCTGGCTCGTCTTCACGGAACCCTCCGCATGCTGCTAGGGGTTCCACGGGTTCGTGCAACTCTTTCACGGTGAGGAGGGAGTAGTCGTATCAGATGATACGATTATGACCGATAAGGGAACGCGAGGACTCGTAAAGCTCATTGGCTCGGTTGTGCTTCTTCTTCCGCTTGCCTTCTCCATCCTCCGCAATTGTCCTGACAGCTGCCAAGGGGAACACGCCTGGCACAACATTCGTTTCGCCTATTATATGCAACAGGACAGGTAAAAGGGGAGGACGGCAGCCGCCATGAGCACAGTCTCCGCTCATGTAGATTGCGATAGAAGCATGTCGCGGACCCGAGCCGAGCCGGTCCATCAACTTTTTTCGGCACCAGAACCCTTCACCTATGCTTCATCCGGCGGACCGAAGGCTTCCCTGACACACGATTCCCTTCCCCGAACTCGTTCGTCACCAGAATCGACCGACTATATTAGTCGTCAGTGAATTATTAGTGGTTACCGCCACACTCTTATCAAGTGCGATTCCGATAATCGAGCAATTCGTTGCTGTAATTCGTACAAAGATGTTTCGCAAACACCCCACGACGATCGAACCTAATTATGTCGCTGGAACAGGCATGACATCTCTGGGAGAAGAAAACTCAGTTGAATGCAAGTACATGGGTCCGATCTCGGCGGCTATGCTCGGACGCATAGCGCCCTTGCGGCTGCGTTCCATGTTGAAGTTCATCGGCAAAAATACTCAGAAAGGTGAATGCGCGCGCTAGAAGTCACCGCCCAATGACATCAAGCGAGCGTGGAAACGTAGCAAACTCATTGCTCACGCAAACGACACGTCACCCGCATCATCGAGAACGGAACAGCGCTAGGCCGCGGGTCTCGGCTGATGATCTTGAAGGAGGTGAACGGCCCGAATTCTCGAAAAACCTAATTAGAGGAATGCTGAGGTGCCTGTGGCCTGTACGCATCGGCGTAGGCGTAGGTACCACGAGCAGATCTCGATAAGTTTGTGGACTCGCTACGACGGACGAACGAAAAGGAAGTCTGAGGGCTAAGGCCCATTCAGACTGACTCCAGCGGCACAATCGAAGTCAGACTCAAGACGCTCATGAGCACGCCAAGTATCACATCCTGTCTCTCTCACTCCCGTCAGCTGCTCGACTTCAGCAGATTTCCTCGCTCCGAATCTCTGGTCGACAGAGATACGATTGCTTCCGCATATTGCGGGAGAGACCTTCGGATCGATTTCGAAGAACGTTTTGCGTTTGGTATCGTCGAGTCTCCATACGAAATTGGTCCTCAGTCCTCATGATCGCGGATCCAAGCCCACACCGAAACGTAACACCTCGAAACATCAGCTCTTCTAGTCTTGCACCGGGCTAGGACACCGGAGGGAGCGATTTATAACTTGACCCCGTCGACATCTTATAGACATCACCGAATGATTCCGTTCTCATCTCGCCCGATTCAGAGTGGCCCGTTCAGAAGACGCGCGAACACAGAGCATGATAGAAAAAATAAGATCGCTCCCGTATTTCCCTACACGTCTCGAGAGGGATGCCTTCGCGCCGCCTTCGCTTTTGTCGTCATTGCTGCCGAAGGCAGCAGCAGTCTTTTCAGATTTAATGAACCAAAACCAGGGCGGCGAAGTTTCGACGTTGTCACCTGCGGCTGCAGCTGGCGCTGAAACTGATGCATTGCAGGGAGACGATGTTCATAATGGCGGGAGCGCGAGGGGGGTCCATTTTGAACGTTCGGCGGTCCGAATATTCTTCGCTTGCTGCGGCGACAAAAGGGGAGTTGGGGCCGAGCTCATGACTTTCAAGCGGGAACATCGGTAGAACCTCGCACGAAATCAATAAATGTTCATGGAGGTTCTGCTGCCGAGTGAGTGTAAGCAAAGCGAGTGTAGTCATGTTGCGGTGTACATACCTTAACTTCCCCCAAGTCGTCGCAGTTCAGCAGTCTCCTCTCGGCTTCGGGGACAGACGCAGTCAGCTCGGGGAATGTGATAATTGGAGCTCTTGACTCGCGGGGTTATGCCCAGATCATTCTTGCGAATTCCCAGATTTTCTCGCGAGAATGGTTCGGCTGTCGCGATGATCCACAACGAACACGGAATTCACACGAATGATTCGCAGCAGGTTTATTCTGAAGAGACGAATTTTACACCTCGATCGATCTCGAGCACATCTGATGCGAGCTCCGCAGGAAGTGTCCTCGAAATGAGTCGAATGCTCTCCCGACGCGATTTCGGGAGAAGATATTCGGAGGGAAACATCGAAGTGATTCCCACGGAACGAATCGATTCCTCTTCGCAAGGCCTGCCGTTGTGTAAGACGCTCTCAGCTGATCGGAGTTCTCGCCGAAACTAATCTGGAATATTGTTCCACCGTTCGCTCCGATGAAACGTTCAGGGAAAATACATTCCATTAATCTTGTATCTGAGCGCGGTGGTCGTCCTGGTTTTCTTTACATTCAGAGCAAGCGAGCTCAGACTGTACATTTCGTCGGAAATTCAGGCAAATATGCGCGTGAGACGTTCAATTATTCATGCGGCTTCATAACGACTAGTTTGCGAATCCGCTCCCACTCGATACTCGTTCGAGCCTCGAACAGCCTCAGCCCATCACCCATATGACTCCCTTCGACTGGCGAGCATACATAGGAGAGAGTAAATTATGAGACGCATTTGCTCCAACCGAGACTTGAGGTCCAGGTCTGTGGGAATGTTCGGGAGACCCGAGCTACACGAGGAAAACCTCTCGCAGTATTTTCGCGAGCGAAAGGAGAGACCGAGTGCTGAAGGATCGCGTAGCTGGGAGGAATGAACCCAAGAATCGAAACCCTGGTCTGGGCCGCAGCACCTTCTGACGTCATGTGAACTGAAGCTTCCTTTCGGAATGAAATCAGTCCGAATCCACAGCGACACGATCTCTTCCCGCCGATCGACCCCGACGTGGTCAAACTCGGTGCGGGATTTCGATGAAGCATTCCGAAAGGGACTCGTTCTGGAGTCTGAATTGAGACCCGGCTTCTGACTTTGAACAGGTGCTGCGCACGCTTGACCATCGACGAGCCCATCGCTTCTCGAGAGTCGTCTTCCGGACGATTTATCCACAGGGCATGTACGGGAATGCGTCAAGTGTTGCATTCCCAATTCTGATCGGCTGCGCTCACTCCATAGGTACCCACTTGAGTCGGAGTGTGTGCCCGCGGCCGACGGCTCGCCTTCCTTTCGGTTATCGCGACGACCTCTTCCACGGAGCGTGTTTGATGTCGATCTCCATGTGACCGCTCCCCGGATCTCGTGGAACGATTGCCGACCTCAGCCAATTCACGCGGGACATTTCCGCAGTGGTTGGAGCATTCTGGGAAATTCCGTGATGATTGACCGCATACGAACACGCTATCAAAGAGTTCTTGAATGATTCAAATTACCCGGCTGAGCACGGAGAAACACTCCGAACATGATCGCTTTCCCCATTCGATGGTTTCCTCGGAAAATATTCGGCAACTTCAGTTCGACTGGTGAATTATTCTCGGATGAATCAAGAACATGGGTCGGGGGGCGTTGAGACTCAGTGGCGCGGAAAAGATTTTCAGACTCAACTGGAACGCATGTATGTACATATTTATGTGGAAAAAGTTTCCCGTGACGCGGATACGGAATATCCGCCCGTAGGTCAAACGATCCGAAGCGAGTCGATGATAGCGAATCCGAGTTAGATTCCTCACAAGTGTGATCAGAGACTTTTGGCTATCGCTGCTCGAATCAGGGAGATTTCCTTGCTATCTGAGGTGGGTATCGTTCTCGCGCTTCTCGGCACCGAACTTCGGCTCGCACCTGAGGGAGGAGAAGGCGAGGGGCAGATCATTTTAAGGAGCACCCAAAGAAAATACAATGATAGCCCTAGCTCGTGAGGCGTCAGAATAGAAACCTCACGGAAGACAGAAGGGCTTTTTCACACTCAGGTCCTCCCGGGGAAAAGGGAGGGGGGGTTATCCTGCTCGGCAGAAGAAGACTTTTCGATCCCGCCGAGTGTGCGGACCTCGAATACCCATTCGGCCACCACAGGACGTCGGCATCGTGTCGATTCAACTAGTCATCAATCGGAGCTCAATCGAGACTCTGAGGTCGCTAAGGTTCGATCGCTCTTTTTGTCGAAATCCTCAGATCCTGCATACACCGTTCGGCTCCGAAGATTGCGAAGCTCTTCTGATTCAATTCATTACCTACAGAGTCACCCCCACAGCAACTCTTCCCTTGCCGTCTCGTGTTTTCCCTCCTTTCGCTGCTTCCACAAAGTACCTTCCCTGCGTCTCCTTCTGATGATGTGCTAACAGGAGTTCGCTCAAGAGCATGGAATTCATGACAAAAAAATCCTTGCCTCAACTAACTAAGATTAAATCGCTCGTTAAGGATGACAACGACGAGACGGCGCGCTCCCAAGAGACAGACCGAGTTTTTAGATACTACCTCATTCTCGTCTTGGGCTTGCATATGCTGTGCCTGTGACCTTTTCCGTGTGTCTCGGGCTCGAGAGACCTCCGGGATTACTTCTCTTGTTTTGTCTAACAGTCAGCTCCGGCGGAAAGATATCATGAGGCCTGAGCATCGGAGCAATGCTGCCGAGAACCGGTCTGTCTGAGGCTGACAGGTCAAGGATAAGGCTGAGCTCAGATTATTTATGAGACGGATATCGAGGGACGAGGAGAGCAGTAGACGGAATGTAGTCGATGTAGTCTGTGAAGGACGGTGATTTCGGTCGTTCGAGAGGCTTCGGTGAAATATGATCTCTCCGGCAGAAGCCGTTGTCTTTATTCAACGCATCGAAGAAGCTCAGTTTGTCGGGTGGAACACAGGGGACTCGCCATTCCTTCCTCCCTCGATTCCCGCCTTCCCCGATCGGCGGCTTAGGTTCCCGTCCCACAGTATTCAGCCAATAGCTCGGCCGACCCGGTGCGAGTCGGAAATCTAAAATGCGAAATATTTAGCGAACTCGGCCGCTACCGTCGCTCTGCCCCCTCGCTTTTCCAAGTTTGGGAAAGCTGTCTGTCCTTGCGGACAACGGCTCGCTCACGAAGTCTTCCATTCCATCATCGTCCAAGCTCATTTTCCCAATGTGAGGCAGAGAAGAAGCAGGAGACGTTGGCGAAACGGGCGGCCCACGACGCAATCGCTGTGAGCGACATGGCGGGTATGCACAGATCGAAGAGCACACTACGAAATCGGGTTCCGGGTCGAGGAGCGTTCTGGACCAGGACGTGGAGCTCACTGGATGGTGGCCTGTAGCTGTTTCACAAGCAAAAGAGTCACTTACCATATCATGACGTTTATGACGTGTCCCGGACAGCTCGCGATGATTAGGGAATGAGGTGTTGCTGGCATTGTTGTGGTCGGCTAGCCCTGCAGTCGCCGGTCAGCCGCCATTGTGTTTGTCTGGCGTCGTTCCGCAACAACTTCTGCAACGAATGATGCCGCCGCCGCCGCCGCCGGGTCCCGCAGAGGAGTTCTGCATCAAGTTCTGCGCGACGAGACTGACGACGGACAAAGTCGTGCCGCCTGCCGTAACGCATGGAGTCGTACACGGATGGACGTGCGCACTCATTCACGCAAGCAGCGCCCGCGCGCGATAATCAGGAGAAAAATGTCCCGCTGGGGATGTCCTGTTTGTCTCGCGCTGCTTTCAATGCTGTCGACGCCGTGTCGTACGCTGAAACTTATGTTACCGGTGTGGCAACGACGTGAACCGAGTGAAAAAACGCGATAGAAGACCTGACAGAAGGAACAACATGCGGACAACCCGGAGTCGCTTGTCAGACCTGATAGTATGGCTTAGCCCGCGAGGGGACGCAGTTGTTGCGCACCTCGTAACTGAGAATTCTTCGAACCACGTTCTGGAGAGTCGCACTTCCGCCGAAGGGGTCACGAGTCACGAGCACACGAGTTCCTCTCGGCGGGCCACCGGGCTCGTCGTGTTCGAGCGACCGTTTCTTACTTAGACGAACTCGATCTCCCGTGGACACGCAGCCCCCAACCCATTCTCGATCCGGAGTCATTCCTATTCGACCATTCCGTCCGATTGTAAGAATCCAGTTTTATGGAATTTCGTCCGTCTTGGTTCTCGTAGGACTTCTGTTGCGGGTTTGCTGAGTTCCGGGATAGAAGGGAGAGAATTATCAATTTAAGAGTCTTTGTCGGACGGCCTCAAAGCTATAAAAGTTGCCACTTCCGAGTGCCCTTACTGCTGGGAGGCTGTTAAACTCTTTCTGATCATCGTTCCTCTGGGAGGGTGGTTATAGGGCCGGCATGCTCCGAACATGCTCCTTGCCAAGAACCGCTTCGCAAAAGTGTCCGTCCGTCCGGCCGTCGACAGAACCTGACGACCGACGCCATATTGATTCGGTCGGGGACCCACTTTGCCATCTCGGCTGGCCGGCGGGCCGGGCGTCGGGTCCTCCCGCTCGCCAACCAGCCCGTCCGTCCGGCCACCGAGCGAGCAGAGAACTCACACCTACTTTTATAAGCCTCCCGTGGCCGCCGAGCTCAAATGCAAAGCTCTTCCACTTCCTCTCTCACCCGGCCACCCGCTCCCAACCGGTCGGGCATCGCTACTTACTATTTCTCCCAGAGCCTGCTGCATGGCCTGCTGACTAGCTGCTTGGCTGGCCATTAATCTCGGCCACAGTGAGGGACCGACCGACCGACCGGACGGCCACGTCGAGACGAGGTTTTCGGGAAGTGGTTCGAGTCGTTTTTCTGACAACGAAGCAGTCGCGGGGAGAATTTCAATGAGCTCTCCCTGGACCGTCAGATCTGATGTTGGCTTTCGCTCCCGTGATCGCGACCGCCGTGACACCTGAGGTTTCGACTCCGTTGTTTACGGCTTCGATGCGCCGCCACCGTCAAACCGGAGGTGGACATTCATCGAACTGTACGGGTTTTTACTCTGATTCGGTTTTGATTGCGATCGGCCAACGTTGGATCACCGGAACCAGCATTGATCTCCGATACTGGTTTCCGATCGGAACGGCCCGATGATGTCGGGAGAGCGGGCTTTTACTTGGTAGTCTACAGGTGATCACGAATTGCCTGAATCAATAGTTGAAGACGATGTCGATCGAGAAAGGCTGAGGACGGCGGTTGATCGTAATTGGCGACGCTCCCGAGGAGTGATCAAGGATGAAAAATGAGGGTCATTGGAGGCTCTCGAGAACAATGTCCGTGCATCAAGAGGTCTTACGAGCTTTTTCCTCCTCCGCTCGGGGATGATTTCCTTTCGGAAATGGTCCTCCGACGTCGCTCGTCATGATCCCATCGTCTAGTCGATTGGGGGGAGGGGTTCAAACAGTGGGCGATTCTGGCAGCCATTCCGCCCAAGTCTCTGATGTCGATCCACGCTGACCGACTGAGCAGTTTTTCCTGATGATGAAATGAAATGACTCGGTCAAAAGGTCAAACTAACCCCATGGGGGTGGTTGCGGAAACGGATGAATCGGCGGTGTCTCGCAAATCATCACCATCACCATCATCACTATGATTCCCGTGACTGTGATTACGATCTTAATAATTATGGCTATGATTATACGATGTGAGATAATTTCATCGCTGATCGCATGATCCAGTATCCAGTCCATGCTTGTAGCCGTGAGCCCCTGATTCAAATGACATGATAATTTCCTTGCACGTGTTCGTTGAGCCGACGGAATTTTGAGCCTAATTGAGCTTTGAGCATCTGTGCGACTGCTTTCTGCCGTCATCACGAGTGCTCTAATATCGCTGTCCTCTCCCTGTAAATGGAATGGGACGGTCGACGGAGCATTGCCTTGGCCAGATAAACGATTGACCCTCGAGGGCTTGTTTACTTCTACCGATTCTATGACGCGTCGATGATGTGAAGCCTGAGATCTCGGGTAGGCACGAAAACGCCGAGGCGACGGTGCTCGCGTGAGCCCCCCAGACATCGATCGCAGACGCTGTGGATGGAGCAGAAATAGTACAATCGACGTGCGTGTCGAATCATGATACGGAAAGGTCGGTCCTGAATCGACTAGGACAACAGTCTGTGTCTCTCTGGACAATATCTCCGGCTCTTTCAATGGTCGCCGAGAGCCGTAATCATGAGCTCTGGTTTCAATATTCGTCTCACTCACAATCAGCGAGAGCTCCGTGGGAGACGGGAGAACTAAGAAAGGCATGATCAGGCTTTAGCGGAGAAAGACTAATCTTCACTCATCCGATGGGAATATTCAACGAGGATTCGCCGAAGGGGAGCGGCTTCGAAATCGAAAGTTTTTCCGGTCCGGCCCCATTGACTAGTTCTTGATGTTAAAATGAATACGCTAATCGGAATCGATTTGGGTTTGACATCACGGATGTATAAGAATCGTTCCGGCAGCTCACTCGGCTACGGAAAATATCCGCGTTCACGGAGCTGAGGGCAAGGAAACAGGTGAACAAGGGTGAACGATTGGACACATGTCACCGTGAAGAGTTTCGTGCCGACCACCGCTGGCGCTGTAAATAAATTGATAGGAGCTTGACGCTCCCCGTGGGCGCGACGTGCTCCCACGCAGACGATGCTTGTGTCGAAAGGGAGACTGATTCGCCAAGTAGGACTTGCCGCCTTGTGCGAGGAACTGAGAAATCTTTCTCATTGCATTGAAAACCAACACGAGAACGTTCGTTGACTTCCCGGAGCCCTCTACGAAGGCGAACCAAGGACCCTAGTCCTAGGAGCTACGGAGCTGACCCTCACGACCGAGAGGCGATCGGTACCGGGGCGTCAGCTCCGGTGCAGGACGAAGCTCCGCTTTTGCGCAGATTTCCCCGAAGTTCCACGACGGGTACCGTCACGAGAGCTCATCGCGTGCCATTTGAGCGAAAGCCAAGACCTCGACTTCTGTTCAGATATTCTCTAGTAGACTTCCGACAGAAAGGATTGAACTCAGCAGACTATTTTTCGTGATCGTCTGTATTTTCGTGTGGAATCTTCCCGGACTCGGGTACACATCTTGCGTCGTTGTATAGTCGGTGGAGTGAGTCCTTGCTTCCAATGATTCGAGAACGCGATCGCATGTCCGAATTCAGGCGGAGGAATAGGCAGCTTGCGGACTGTCTTCTGACTCTCGACTCGGATTGAAAGAATTTCGGAGCCTCACCGCAATGGCCGATATCCTTCCTCGCCCCATGAGTTTTCGGATTTCTTCGCGGCGCGCATGTAGGAGGAACCTATTCAAGAGCACAAATTGCCAGCGGCTGATAACCCTCGAACTACCGTGCTCGACTTTCTTATTGAGAAACAGGAACCCTCCGTCTGGTCAGATTCACGGATTCGAACAGGTTCCTGTACGCGTTTCTCCCCCAGAATCGAATCCGCAGCCTCTCTGGACGATTCATCCTCTGGAATCTATGAATTGACTTTTGAATTTCGACCTGAGCGTGAGACCTGCGGTGATGTTCTTCGCCTACCGAAGAATTTAGTGGCAAGGACTTAACTTGTTGGGTCTACAGGTTCCTTTGAGTTCGAGACTAACCACGGCATGAGCGAGTGACAACACTAGCCTAGAACCGGAATCGATGTCTTTCAGCAATAGCAAAAGCGATAGACTTTCTTGTGGGCGAATCGGTCTGCATCCTTGTCTTTCTCCTCTCCATGACACCGAACGCTTTTTCTATCTCCTGCGCCTCGACAGGCGACTTCTATGATGCAGGACACTCTTGGAATCCTCGAGAACCGTCTCGAGAAAGGGAACCTTGCGTCAACGATACCGATTCTCAGGAGAGGAAGTGTTTCTCGTAGTCGTCAACATTGACGACGAGCCGCTGATCTCGAACGTACTCGCTCTGTCGACATATCGACCGGACCGACCGTTGCGTTGGCTCCTCACGTGGTCAGGAAGCCGAATCCGACGAACTCTCGCCGAGTAGTTCTCAAGCCAATGGGAGATACTTTTTCCGAACTTAAGGAGAGGACGTGATCGAAACGGGCTGCAGCAGGCTCGGCAAACAAGCCAGAAAGCCGATGGGTTCCATAAGCGGGTCCCGTTTTCTATGTAGCTTTTATGAGCGGATACCAGCCGCGTAGAGCGCGCTGATCGAGAGCCAACAAGCTCCGGCTCGTCTCGAGTTATCGAGGTAAAATTTTCTTTGAAAAGAAGATAGTGCCTCACCTCGGGTGGAAATTCGTTACAGCGCAGCTCGTCACGTTTCAAGCAATGTGATGGTGTCGGATTCGTTTGCTCCAAATTCATCAAAGTTCAAAGAGACGATGAGCTAAAGTGCACGACTAAACGGGGGCGACCGAGATAATAGAGACACCCCCGGCAAGTGTTCGCATCGAAAGAGGCGCTATTACTCTGATCGCCCTTGTGCGTGTCCTCGGCGCCGGCTTCCAGACTAAAGATCCCATGTGATGATCGGTAGGGGAATCGATCACATTCCATCGTCGGACCGAATTCGAATCCCATCACTCCCGTCCGCAACCAATTAATCAATTTCTATCGCAGCGAGAACTACGCCTTAGGGATAGCTCGCATCCGTGAAGTATCGATCCACTACAAAACGTTTCCGGGCTGGAATGAATCAATATCTGAGAGCGACTCATAATCTCGCCTTTCTCTTGACTCGCGACTCAACTGAATCGAAACTATCGAGTTCTCCCAACGGTCCCGGATCTCGATAGGAGCCGAGAATGGGATTTACCAATAAATATCATGAGATCGAATGAGCCGCGCACTCGTCCGCCAACTTATGTTTCTCATCAATCTCGGCTCGTAGTAGTTCCAAAGGCTTGGTCCCAATGATGGATCCTGGATGGGCAATCTGTCGAGGAGAACGTCACGACCGGTCTGGGCGTTGAGCATCGCCGAGCGTTCGAAACGGGCAAAGGAGAGGAACTTCTCGCACGACCACGGAGAAAATCCGCCGTCGATTCGAGCCGTATACGAAGTGATGGCCCATCGTCGGTTCCTCGTCGTTGTCGTCCTCATCGTCGGTAAGTGTCGTAGAGGTCGATCGACGCGGCAGCTTCAGGAGAAACAGCTCGGACGGAGGAACCGGGGTATTCGCGGTACTCCAGCGAGCTGTACGGGATTTCAGAGGGGTGGGCCAATGCTGAACGGGAACCGTACGCTGCAGCGGCGCTTCTCTGAACTCTTCCGATTGCTCGAGGTAATGGTCCGGATTTAAGGCTCCTTCTCGGAACGTAAATGGTGACATCGCGGCCGTCTGGAGCGGGGCGTTGAGGATTTTGTTTGGCACAGAAGTGGATTCGAACCCCCGGTATACCCCCTCACCACTTCAACATAGATACTCGCGTTCGACTACCGAGTTTCAGCAGAAGGACATCGAGAGGATGCGAAGTGATTTGCCTTCTTGCCTAGATGGCAACGAGTAAGCCAGGAATTCCTATTGAGAGCTCGGCGAGCATGGCCGCTAGCGTCTCCGCTGGTGAACGTCACAGCAATCGAGCGCACGCTCGATCGCATTCGGATTTTACGCTATTGAATTAAAGCTCGCGCTACTCTCTCCACATAGGGGGAGGTCAAAGCGCCAGCGGCACGAAGACGCCGACGACGTAAACGTACGCAAATTTATTACCGGAAAGTAGTCGCGTGTTGATTATTTATGGTAGCCCGGGTGAGTGAGCGAGCGAGCCGGCGGGCGCCAAGCCTCGCGGCCGAAATCTGGCGACATTAGGTCGTCGTCAGAGTGAAAATGTTCTGACCGGTCTGTATCGTGAGTGAGCTAGGCGCTTCGTCCGTGTGGTTTTGTATGGCACATACTGTTGATTTTATCTCAACAATGTCAAGTCACGTTAGGCAGTTAAATTGTTATTGCCCGTTTATAACTCATTAAATATTAGTGCTCCCTGTGTCGGCTTGGTCGCTCGTTCGGTCTTTGCTCTGAATATTCGTTGCCGATACGCTTCACCCGGGGCGAAATTCCTTGAGTCTGCTCAGGTATTCGAACTCCCCTCCCCCGGAGCATCGATCCTCATAGTATATTAGTCGCTCTCAAA